>NC_142025.1:33431828-33546828 GCF_049901735.1 Notechis scutatus | reverse complement strand
GCATTCAGAGATTTCTGAAGGGACAATATTCTGTAAGGCAGGGCCTTCACCAGAAAAGTTTATCTTCTAGTTCTCACCAATCTATTTGGCTGATAGGATCTGCAGCATGCCCAATCTGTTGAATTGGATTGGATGGATAGAAACTCTTGGAAAAAGACGGTCCTTCAGGTAAACTGTCCCTATCATGTAGGGTGTTAAAGATGACAACCAGCACCTTGTATTACATCCAGAAATACATTGAAAGTCAATCTAGTTTACAGACTAGTGGTGTTATATATACTGTGTAACTGGCACCATTTATTATCCATGCAGTTTCATTTTGCACCAATTAAAGTTTCCAAATGTGTTAAGAGTAATATAAGTGGAAAGTTACAAGGGCCTGGGTGATGGTGAGCTGGTGAGCCTTCCAGTCCAGAAATGCATGCAACTTGCATATTACCTGAAGGTATGAAAAGGCTCTTCTAACCTAGCGGCCAACTGGTCATCAAGCAAGAGTGGTGAATCTAGGAGGAGCCCCAAATGGCACATTGTGTCTGTCTAAGATAGTATCACCCCATCCAGAACTAGAGATGGAAGAACTGTGCTTTTGGAGGTCCAAATGCTCACAGCCTTCTAGAATTGAACCAGAGTCTGTTTCACCCAAAGACACTTTCCAAAAGGTAACAGGACTTTATTTATTTATTTAATTTTGTCAAGCAATTATAAGATAACAGATATATAAGTATAAACATAGTTATGAATACATGAAATGGATACATATAAGAAAAATAAAAAGAAACAATAGGACAGGGACGGTCGATGCGCTTATCCACTACAGACCTCTTTTTCTTGGTTTTTCCTTGAAAACATTTCACTTCTCATCCAAGAAGCTTTTTCATTCTGAAGAGCTAAAGTCCAGTTGTCTTTTGAAAAGCACCTTTGGGGCAATCATGGCCTGAATGATTGAGAATAGCCAGAAACAGTTTGTTTCACTACATTCAGACCTGAACAAACCTCAAGACACTGGGATATGACACCCACAGCATCATTCAAGGGCCTGGAATAGAAATACAAAACTGGTTGTCATCTGCATATTGATGATATTTCAGCCAAAACCAACAAATCACTTTATCCAGTGGTCTCATGTACAATAGACATTAAATAAGAGAGGAGAGAATCCTGAGGGTTCCCAAAAAGTAAGGGCTGCAGTCCAAATATCTCCCTGTTTACGAACACCAACTGAAACTAATCCTAGAGGAAGGGTGAGAACCAGCAGAATACAGTAGAATGCGGTTATGATCATAATCCATTCCATGACTTTGATCGCACCTCGTTTGGTCGTGACTGGAAACAAGACTGACTGTGCATGTGTGTACAAGGAAAAAAAATGGCACGGAAAGGGAAATCGGCATAGAAGGGGAAATTGCCATGGTTGTGTTTGATCTGTTACCTTCCCAGCCAGCTTCTGAAAAGCAGTCAATGAGGGAAGCTGGATTCACTTAAGAACCATGTGATTCACTTAACAACTGCAATGATTTGCTTAACAACCCCATTTAAAAATGTAATAAAATCAGGTATAACTCACTTAATAGCCACCTTGCTCAGCAATGAACTTCTGGTCATAACTGTGATTGTAAGCCAAGGACTACATGTGGTTCAGAAATGTGTGACTTTATACATCAGTTCTGTATAACTTGTTTCTTGCCTCCACATTCAGCATACTATCCATCCTATTTTGGGGTGCTCACCTGATAATTGGTTGGCTGGGTGATCTGGATCACTTTGCTCCAAAATTCTGTCATAAAGGTTCCATTGCTTCCTGCAGAGATGATTAAGCCAGCATCATAAAAGAGCTGCAGTGGCGCAGTGGCTAGAATGCAGTATTGCAGGCTTCTGCTGCCTGCCGGCTGCCTGCAACTTGGCAGTTTGAATCTCAGGCTCAAGGCTCAAGGTTGACTCAGCCTCCCATCCTTCTGAGGTGGGTAAAATGAGGACCCAGATTGTTGGGGGACTCTGTAAACCTCTAAGATAGGGCTGTAAAACACTGCGAAGCGGTATATAAGTCTAAGTGCTATTGCTATTGCTATTGTTTGGGAGCCAAGATACCTGCACCAAAATTTGAAAACCTTCAAAAGTCCATGGAATCGCAGGGATTTCTTGTGAAGTCATAAATATTTTGACATTCTATGTGTAATCTCAGGGATAAGTGCACTTAAATATATAATTATTTTAAATTATATTTTCGGAAACCATACTGTTAAATAAGATTGTGATTATGGTGTCTATTGGATGAAAAGATACTTTTTGAATAATAAAACTTGCATTTTTTCCACTTACCATTATAAATGGGATTCTGGCAATGTTTAATGGGCTGAGGTCCAAATATGAATTTTAAGTTTTATATAAGAAAGTTCCATTCTACTAACACAACTATACAGCTAAATTGTGCCTTAATTAATCATCAACTAGATTTGCTGCAAAAGAAAAAAAGAATCATCCAACATTGATATGATATCTGAAGATATCCCTGAAGCCCATTCTTTGAAACGTATTCCAAATAGACTCCAGATGTATGAAGAAAATATCCTGTTACACAAACCTTCTCTCACTATCCTAATCTTTATCATTGGCTCGTTTGCTTTCATATCAGCCACTGTCATTTCTGTACAGAAACAGAATCAAGACACAAGGCTTCCTTTTATAGAGCTACTTCAGTTTATTTCTGAGCTAGAGATGAAAGTCATGTAATCCTTTTTCATCTCTAGCAATTGTATGAATATAATTCAGCAAATGTAAAAAGCACATTTTTGATGCTTAATAAAGTATAATCAAATTTTATATTTTCAAAAGCAATTAACAATGAAGGCGGTCTACTCTATTTCCTTTCCACAGAAGCATCTTTCTTACCTTTGCTTAGTTTTCTAAAAACAATTAAACAAATTTGCTGGATAACTTAAAAGGAAGGATCTTTCCGGCATCTTTTCAGTTTAACCACATGGGGGCACAATATGTTTGCATAAGAACAGTATTTTTGCTCAGAAGACTCACCCAAGATTGTTTGGCCTTTACTGTTAATTAGATGCTTGCTCACCATCTAATGCTTTCTAATTTGCCTACAAATAATGCATAACAAAAATCTATTGCAAAATGAGTGTTACCTGAAATAAATCTAAACTCGTTTAGAAAGCGTAGGTTTGTTTCGTAGAGGAAAAAAATCCTGCTTAATCCATTTGCTTTCTAAATATCAGAATGTTCTTGTAATACAGTATCACAAAGGATTTTAAATATTAAAAATACATCCTTGAATGTGTTTAATCTATGCAGTTTCAGCTACATTTTAAGTTAGACCAATATAAGTTTGACTCATAGATACATTATTTAATTGGATCACTGTTATAAATATTCCAATGTGGAAAAAATGCCTTTATGCGTGGCATATATATTGCATTTTTCCCACATTGCAATGTAATTGGATTAGAATAATTTTAGCTATGCTTTCGGAGCTAATGATGTTTATAGGATACTGTTCCTTGGTTTTTGTTCCCTAATTAAAAGGATGGCAGGAAGGTAGGCAGGCAGAGACAGGCAAGTCCTTAAAAGAGCTTCCAATGGAATTTAAATGGCAATTTTCCTTTGTGGTTTGTGTAAAGTAAAATGGTGGTTCTGGAATTCATTCTTAGAGAACAAACATAAAGCTTATTTACCTCCTTATGTGGATAAGATAGTTTGCTTTGCTTCCTCTCTAAATTTGTCCATTTATTTTACTGATTGACTTTAACAGTTCAAAAGTTTTTTTTAACAGGTATTCAGTCTGGGTAATAAAAAACAAACTGTCCTTTTAAGAATAGTCATAGAAAAATATTTATATTTATCTATGATTAAGTGATAAACTACAAATTACAAGTGAATGTACTAAAGTGAATTAGTTTTTTTTTTTTTTTTTTAAGGGACAATAACTATGGGAAACTTTCAGACTGTTTTTTAAGCAGCTTCTCTTTGCTACAGGAAAGCTACGGGGATCATAAACGAGAGGGTAAAGCAATCTCTCTCCCAATTAAACAAATTCGGCCATAACTATTTTGCATAAAATAATAGTTGGGGAAAGAATAATGACACGGTAAAAAGGGAATCCTGGCAAGAACACAAAAAAGTAAAATTCAGGTTACATTAAATGCTGTTTTATTCTGAATAAGGTGAACATTAACCCTGAGTCTGCTTCTTTTAAAGTTCAGAGCATAAGTTTAAAAGAGAGAGGAAAGAAGATGTTGGAATCTACTGTAATTTGTGATTTTACTGTGGCTAGTAACATCACCATTGATAATTGCATTCTGAATGTAAGTATTTTGTTTTAGGTTGCCCACAGAAGGATTGTATTGTGTTTTCCAAAGGACATCTTTAATTCAACAGACTTCATTTAAATCAAATTTGCGGCATTGTATCCTTAAGCTATATTTCAGCTTTTTATAGTTAACTCCTCAAAGATGTTAATTTTCAACTCCCAACTAGCATGATCAATACCAAGAGTATTAGGGATAATGGGGTTATGATATACAACAACTTGTAGTGTAAAAGTTTGAGGAAAGCTGATCAAAATGGCTTTGATTTAATTTTTTCATTGATGCTGAAGTGCATGAGTCTGGGTTACTTAAGGAATTGCCTTACCCTAATGGGATTGGCCTGCCCCACCTGTGCCAGCAGAGCAGGCCTGCTGCTGGCCTGTCAGTTAAAGAAGTTCTGCTGTTGGAGTCCAGGAGAAGAGCCTTCTCTGCCATGGCTCCTGCCTTTTGGAATATCTTACCCCATGAGGTGAGATTGGCCCCACTCTTTTGATCTTCTGTAATGCCCTGAAGAATTGGCTCTGACCAGAGGTGGTATTCAGTAGGTTCTGACCAGTTCTGGAGAGCTGGTAGCAGAAATTTTGAGTAGTTCAGAGAACCGGCAAATACCACCTCTGACTGGCCCCACCTACATCTATTCTCTGCCTCCCAGCTGATTGGCTGGATCTTCTTTTGTTGCCCTGCACAGGAGAATGGATCTGGAAAGCAGGTTAGTGGGATGGGGAAGGAATGGGATTTTGCAGTAAACTTCCCCTGCCACGCCCACCAAGCCACGCCCACCAAGCCACGCCCACAGAACTGGTAGTAAAAATATTTGAATCCCACCACTGGCTCTGACAGTTGGCTTGGGACCTTAACAGGGGAGCATCATGTTAGAAGTGATTGATAGATTAAGATGCAATCCCACCTTCCCCACACATCTTGCTCTGTCCCTCCCCATCTTTTAATTATAATTTTATATTTTATTGTAATTCCATTTTTATCATTTTAGAAATATTTATCTTTGATGGTTTTAATGCTGTAAGATACCCAGAATTGCTTCAAAATGATATGGGCAGCAAACAAACAAACAAAAGAATATTGGTTCTGAACAGTCAGTATGCAACTGAATGAGCTCTGATTTTACCATGTTTATTTCATATATTTCTTGGTAATGACAATTTACCTATAAACCATCATTTTATTTACTGCATCTGAAATTATGGTGTAAAGAACAGAGTGAAGAACCTGTCTGTGCTCTGTTAATACTCTGAATGCCCTTCAATTACAAGATTTATATAATGTTTTATAAAATGCTATTAAGCCAGCTTGTTACTCTTGATGATAACTGTGTTGTAACATTTAAAATGTTCTATAGCAATAGTGAAATCATTATTCTTGCTTATGTTTTTCAGCTGCTGTATATTGGAATTGCACTGAAACTGCTTAGCAAGAATAATTTAACTTTATATAAGAACTGCTAAATATAAAGAAAAAAGCCCTGTATGTGTGTTATTATATTGCTACCCGTAACCCAAGTTTATGCATGTTTACTTAAAGTAAGGCCCATTGAATTCTATTGGGAATGTGGAGAATAGGGAGAATTCCTCCATATGAACAACCGGTTTTCCATGGTGATACTCTTTCATTTCTCAAATTAAAGCTCACTGAAAACCAAAAGCTATTTTCTTGAAGACGTGTGGAGCATCCTTTCCAAGCTGACATAAGCTTTCATCTAGAAAAGAAAGGTGATCTTAGAATTTGGATCAAAGTCTATTTTGCAATTAATTGGTGTTAGTGAGGTAGATCTGACAAACTGACGCACAGCTTTGGAATGTCCAATTCTATTAAGAGCTGTCACTTCTGAGCTAGTAGATGTAAAAAAAAAATCAGCATTTGCTGTTTTGACTTTTCCTTTGGAAAGAAAAACTGTAAGAGCTTACCAGCTTTCACTACACATATTTTCCATAGCTATTCAATTAATGTCAAGAAATAACAGTGCATACAAATGCCAAATGCATACTAAATATCTGGCTGTGTGACCAGTAACAACAGCAAAAAATAATACTTGCAAACTTCTTACATCCATAAACACCATCCCAAAAAAATTTCTACCTATCCCAAGTCATCCTTGAGAAGGACAAAAATATATATCCAGTTTAAACTTCTGGCTGACTATGCAACCAACCATAACAATACTAATATTCCCAAAGCATCTGAAGCACCACATGAACACCATTGGCATTGACAAAATCACCATCATTCAACTGCAAAAGGCAGCTTTACTTGGGACAGCTGACATTCTGTAATGATACCCTTACTACTATCAAACAATAATACCTGGTCATCCCAGGTCCTTGGAAAGGTTGATTGGTGGATAAAAATACCAAATCCAACCTAAACATCTTTTTGGCTATGTGATCAACCATAGTAATAAAATAAAACACCAACAGCATTGACAAATTCACTATCAGTCAATTGCAAAAGATATGACTGTATGATGAACCCTATGACTAATGACCTATACCTTTCATCCTAGTAGTTATATTGCTAAATTATTTATTTATTAATTAAATTTATATCCTGCCCATCTCTATGTCTGAAGCAACTGAGAAGATTATGCCTGCCCCACAGAAATGGAGGCAAATGTTTAGTTTAACTTAACTGTTGAAGAAGAAAAAATGCATTGACTGATAATATAAAAGATAGCTAAGAATAAGCATTGATGCAAATTAAAAATTGAAATACTAGAATGCTCAAGAAACAAAACATAAATATTGAAACAATGTAATAAAAGCAAGAACAGAATGCTGGCATGGAAAAGCACTACATGGTCAATTTCTAACAAAGGATTGAGGGGAAAGTAGGTAAAAAGAAAACTTGGCAATAGCTTACAATTGGAACATTAAAAAAAGAAACTGAAGGCTTGATTTTGGCTGTTCAAGAACCACTATTTGAACTATTACAATCAAGGACAGAACTGAAAATGATTTAAATGATTCAAAGTGCAGATTGTGCAAAGAGGCAGAAGAAAGGTAGATCACATATTCTGCTTTTGCAAGAGTATCATGCAAACTAATTATAAACAATGACATAACTCAGTCATTGAAATGATGCATGGTATATCTAGAAAAATTATCCTGTTCCAGTATTGAAAAATTGGGGGGAACGTGGAGTTGAAAAAGTAGTTGAAAATGAGCAGATTAAAATATTGTGGGATTTCCAAATACAAATTGATAAAGTCTTGGGTCACTACATACCACATTTAACTGTGGTTGAAAAGGAAGAAATATGTATTGCTCAGTAGTATCAGGGGATAGTAGAATAGAAGACAAAGAATGGGAGATCACAATATATCAAAATACAAAAATTGAAACTGAAATATTATGGCATAATGTGGCTGTGATACCCACATTTAATAACTTTCAATTATGAAAATACACTGAACACATTTATTTATGCAATGTCAGAGGGAGAAAATCAAAGTGGTATTTTTCTTCATTTTTTAAAAAAGGGAACAAGAAAAATGGGGAGCTATACGACCATAAGGAAGTTTTCTCAAATAAGATAATTTGTGGAGTTAAAATAAAATTTGATCACAAGCAATCCACATTTCATTTACTTTCTGCATAACATGCAAATACATACCTGAGTTCAACAGCTTGAATTTTGCTGTAAAGAAATGCTTTGCATATATTGTTTACCTAGTGGATAACATGAAATTATAAAGAGATTTCCTTCCCAGAATTAGGAAGGAGCAAAAAGCTTTAAAACTAAATAACCTGCTCTGGCTAGGGTCATAGATAGATAGATAGATAGATAGATAGATAGATAGATAGATAGATAGATAGATAGATAGATAGATAGATGGATATGGATATGGATATGGATATGGATATGGATATGGATATGGATATGGATATGGATATGGATATGGATATGGATATGGATATGGATATGGATATTAATGTGGATATGGATATGGATATAGATGTAGATGTAGATGTAGATGTGTGTGTGTGTGTGTGTGTGTGTCCGTCCCAGTGTGCCATCTGTTTTTTTGTAGATTAGTACATTTAGGAATGGTTATTGTTTAGGTTAAACTATGGTTAAGATACATCGATGACACATTTGTGATTTGGCCCCATGGAAAAGAAAACCTAAACAATTTCCTAACACACCTAAACAGCACACACTCCAAAATCAAGTTCACCATGGAAACGGAAACAAACAAACAACTACCATTCCTAGATGTACTAATCTACAAAAAAACAGATGGCACACTGGGACACACCATATAGCAGAAGAAAACACACACCAACCGCTACCTCAACGCCCAATCCCACCACCACCCAGCACAGATAAACTCTGTGGCCAAAACACTAATCGCTAGAACCAAACGCCTGGCAAACAAGACACACATAAAGACTGAACTATGCACCCTGACTAAAGTACTGACAGCCAACGGCTTCCACAAAAGCAAAATCACCGGCTTGATCCACAAAAGCACACTGAGACATAATGGAGACATAGAAGATGAACAGACCTATGGAACAGCTGTCCTGCCCTACATAAGAGGTACTACAGACAAAATCAGTAAGATACTACACAGGCATCACATCAAGACTGCCTTCAAAACAGACAGAGAAATAGCAGCCATCCTTAGAAACCCCGAAGATAAAATTGACCTGGAAAACCAAGGCATATACGAAGTCCCCTGTGTATCATGCCCGGCCACATACATTGAACAGACCAATAAAAGAATAAGTACCCACCTGGATGAACACAAAAATGCAGTAAAAAAGCTGGAACACACTTCCTCACTAGTCCAACACATGAAAGCCACAGGCCATAGCATCAACTTCAATGGCACCAAAACCCTAGCCACTATAGAAACCCCCAGCCACAGAAGAGAAGCCATAGAGATTGAAAAAAGACCTGAAAGCATGAATAGAAGAGATGATTGCACCAGACTGTCAATCATTTGGAAGCCTGCACTCACAAACAAAAAAATCTCCACACCACTAGCCAGGCAAACACCTGGGCACAAACAGATCCCCCCTGATACCTCCAGCTCAAACACACCCCAACCAGGCACCCAGATGAAACCTAGCTTCCTAACAAATGATAGCTGTCCATTTACTCAGAGCCAAGCTGCACTAAAAGCCTCCAATACAGGAACACAATGTTGCCAGCCAATCAAGACACAAAAAAAGCCACAAAACAGACAGAAGATATTAGAAACACCAATCAAGCAGAACACAGCAAGCTTCAAGACCAATAAACACAGACCAAGACTCCCAACCAATCAGGATGAAGAAAAAACCATTCTGGCACAGCAGTAGGCTAGCCCCAAATTTAAATCTGAAACCACTGTAAAAGTCTGACTCACAGACGAACACAATACAGAAGCCTGATGATGGCAGATGAGATTCTGCCGAAACGTTGCTACAACTTTAAAAGCACAACTATAATGACGTGGGAAAATACCCGAACAATATATATACACATACACATACACATACACACACACACACACACGCGTGTGTGTGTGTGTGTGTGTGTGTGTGTGATTTCAGTGGAGATTTTTCTAGGCACATAGTGTCTGGTATGCTGTTCAGAGTTTGAAAAACAGATATGATATGCCTAGAAGGAGTGCAGGTTTGCTATGTCAGCTCAGTAGAAATCTGAAAGTCACTAAAGGACTGCTTAGTTATCAAATTTGCACATAAAAGAACAAACAGAAAGCTAGACATATTTAAATTAGAATATGGTGCAATGAGTTACTGTTACTCTTTCAGAAGTCCTTGAAGAAATAGTAAATGTGCTACTTGCTTGCATTTTTAGACAGTCAGATATCACCAATACATTAATTTCAAAAGCTTTTTGAGCCAATGGGAAATGCTTATAGAATTGCCCAAGTTTTTACTCTCATGGGGTACCTAGGAAGTGCAGAGCAACATTTTGCAATATACAGAAGTTGGGACAGAGTTGGAATGGTCCTTTGAGGTCTTCTAGTCCAACCCTCTGCTCAAACAGGAGATCCTTTAATATTCCAACAATATTTAATATTCCAATGGCTGTCTGGTCTCTTCTTGAAAACCTGTAGTAATGACGTAGCCACAACTTCTGAAGGCAAGCTGATCAACTGATTATTTGTTCTCACTGTCAGCAAATTTCTCCTTAAGCACTGGTTGAATCTCTTTGATAAGTTTCCATTTGTTACTTCTTATCTTATCCTCAGGTGCTTTGGGAAATAGTTGATCCCCTATTCTTTGGGACAGCCCCTTAAATATTGGATGACTGCATTAGGATGGGAAATGTAGAGATTTGTGAATTTATGTCATTTTCTCTCTCAGGCACGGACTTTTGTAACACACCCTTTCATCTATGAAGTTGCCCTGGGTCAATGGATGGAGAGATAAAACCAAATGCCCATCATTGAATAGTAACTAGAGAATGTATTACTATCAGGTTACATACTTAGGAGATGTTTTCCCTGTAAATGGTGAAATATTCCACAGTGTAATTATTTGAGAAACTGTTTTCTATCATCTTGGGATGTTTCCATTGTGGGGAATGTTTCTGTTTTTTCTTGTAACTGCAGTGTTATTCTTTCCCACTTTCCATTAAGTTTTCAGCAAAGTTTCTTTTGAAATATAAGAGACAAATATATTTAACATTGTGAAAAACAGCAAAGTGCAATGCCAAACTGCTTTTCTCATTCCAAAAAGCAGCAATTGATGAGCTGGTTGCCAGATTTCATGCATAAACTCCAGCTTTCTCCATTACAACAGCTTTTTAAGAGCCCTGAGCTCTGGGAGTTGATTCAAAGAGACGTCTGATGGAATGAGCAGACGTTATGCATTAAACTTGAATGGCATTTGAATATATTTCAATACAACATTTTAGCTTTGGCATAACCAAGATTTACTTCTAACTCTTTTTCAAGAAAATTGAAGCTGTTGCACATGATTTTTTCACATGTTTCCAGAGAAACACAACTGGAAAAATTTGGAGATTTGGGGATTAATGACTCTTTTGATTATTCAGACTTTTAAGTTATATCCTCAAGTATTCACTCTTTTTTATATATACAAATCTTATTAATGAAACAATAGAAAGAAAAACATTTAAAAACAATGAGCATGGTGCATACATCCTGACACACCTACTTGTCTTACATCCTCAAATAATACATATAACAAAAAGTACAAATGTACATATATACATAAATATTCATTGTCATTGATAAATTTACTCCTTTCTTTTTTAAACCAGTGGTAAAACTTCTCCCAGATTTTGTAATAATCAGATTCAGTCCTATCTTTTAACTCTTGAGTTACTCTATCCATTTCAGTGCACGTCCAAATTTTTATAATTATTTCCATCTCGTCTGGCATAACATTACCTTTCCATCTTTGGGCAAGGGCTAATCTTGCAGCGGTGGTGACATGGACTATTAAATATATTATCTCTTTATTATATTTTCCCACATTGATTCCCAATAGAAAACTTTCAGGTCTAAATTCTATTTTAATTGTACACATCTCTTCTAACCAATTTCTAATTTTCAGCCAGTATATTTGGGCTTTTTCACATTTCCACCATACGTAGTAGTGTTGTAATGACAAGGCAGTTGAGTTGTTTGATCATGAACAACTGAATTATGATGATGATCTTTATTGGAGTATAGTCTTGCATTTATATACATTTTTAGTTATCCTCCATCATTGGTTAACTTTGGTTACTGCTTAACTTTCGTTACTGTTTAGTACAGTAATCCATACAATTAATTATCTCTAGTTAAAGTCTAACATATGTCTACTTCCCCTCTCTAATCCTCCTTTATCCATAGATTAGTGACTTTGTTTGCCTGAGTTGTATTTGGTTGGAAACATTCTTTATCTGAGGTTTGCCATCCGAGATTGGAACATTCCTGCAATTACAACTCTACATAGTAGTATGTTCCAATTTCTTTATTGCATTTCCAACATTTAGGGGATAGTTTTGGATACATTCTTGCCAATTTTGATGGTGGAATATGTTAGGGATAACATTGTTTTACCCTAACTGTTTTGGGTAAAGATAATAAAATGATGAATCATGGTTTGTCAGATAAAGTGTATGTGACTTTAAGCTAAAGGAATGTAATTAAGGGTGCAGCTGTAAAAGTACTATATAAGCAGCAAGGCACTCTCTGACTAATTACTGGCTGGCTTATTGAAGACTGCATTCTTGCTGGATCGGGGAGGAGAAGAAGTGTTGGATTACTTTGAAGATATTTCTCAACGGAGAGAAGATAAGTTTTGGACAGATTTATTATATGTGTACTGACACTGGCTATTCGACACGGACTTTGCAAATAGAGTATCCCCGACAATACTTGACTGAATTTGGTATATGACTAATGGACTGTTTATAATGACTATGCTATAATTCTTAAATGGAATAAATTATAATTTTGATAACACAAGCGTATCTGTATTTTTACTGCGTGTTAACGAGAAGGCTTATCTCACACATTTACCTGTCTTCCTATCTGACTTCGCTGTACGTTCTGTTTAGTTTGTTTTCCTTAACACCCGTTGGGGAATCCAGGCTTAACAGAATATGCCATCGATAAAACATTTTGTGTAAGTTTTCTTTATATGATGCCATCAAAGTTATTTTTCTATTCCTATCCCATAAAATTTGCCAATCATCCAAATTTATACCATATCCAAAGTCTTTCACCCAGGCAAACATTGTTTCTTTCACCTTTTCCTCTTTCAATTTGCATTCTAATACTACTTTGTAAATTTTTTTAATCAGTTTCTCATCCATTCCTAATAATATTTTATCTAATTTGGTTTTCTCTCTACTAATACCCCATTCTTTCATATCTTTACTGTACCTCAACTGTAATTGTAAATAGGCCCACCATTCTATCTCAGATCCCAAATCTTTCAACTCCTGTCTTGTTTTTAAATCACCCTTCTCATCTAATATGTCTTAATATGTAATGACCTGCCCTCGACGCAATAAATGTGGGTACATTAATGCTTCTAATGTAGATAGTCAAGTTGGTATTTCAACGTAAATTTGTCGTTTAGTTTTATTCCATACATTTTGTAGGGTCTGCCTAATTTTATGCCTTTGAAAGTAGCCATGAATTTGTTGTTTGTCTTGCCACAAGAAGGCATGCCACCCTGCCTGTAGATTATATCCTTCTAATGTTAGCATTCTTTTATTTTTAACACTTATCCAATCTTTAATCCAGGCAGAGTAGCCGCTCTATAATATATTTCCCAATCAGGTAGGCCAAATCCTCTTCTTTCGGTAGCGTCCTGCAACAATTTCAGTTTGATTCTGGTTTTTTTTTCTGCCATATAAATTTTGATACTAGCTTATCCAATTGATCAAAGAAATTTTTCTCTAATTTTACTGGAGCATTTTGGAATAAAAACAATAATTTTGGTAATATGTTCATTTTTATGGATGCAATTCTCACCATAAAGGAAAGTCTTAAGTTGTTCCATTTCCTGAGGTATTCCATTATTTTTTTAATTAGTGGAGTATAATTATCCTCTTTGAGGGTTATACATTTTGCCGAAATTACAATTCCCAAATGTTTAACTTTATTTATCATCTGGATGTCCATTATCCTTTTGTGCATTTGTCATATTTTTTGTAAGTATTTTAGTTTTTTCCTTATTAATTTTTAGCCCCACTACTTCTCCAAATTACTCTAATTGATCTATAAGATTTAGTCACAAATTTTGTGGATCTTCTAAAATAAAAACCAAATCATCAGTGAAGGCTTGTATTTTATATTCTTCTTTCTTTATTTTTAGTCCTTTTATTTCCGGTTCTTTCCTAATTATTCTTATTAATACTTCTAATGTCAAAATAAATAATAATGGTGATAATGGACATCCCTGTCTTGTTCCTTTTTGTATCTCAAATTTATTTGTTGTATGATCATTTATCAATATCCTGACTTCTTGTTTGTGATATATTGCTGATACTACATTTAGGAATTTTAGTCCAAAATCCAAATACTTAATTTGTTGCAGAATGAAACTCCATTTTACATTGTCACAGGCCTTTTTAGCATCCAAGAGTAATAGTGCTATTTGTTCTCCACTACGATCTTTGTGAGACTCTATGATATCTAGAATTGTCCTGATATTATTCCTAAGATGCCTATGTGGAAGGAAGCCATTTTGATCTGTGTATAAATTTGTTTAATATTTTCTTGAATCTTTCAGCTATTATAGTTACAAAGATTTATAGTCCACATTTAATAGAGATATTGGCCTGTAGTTTCCTCTTTTTGTTTGGTCATTTTTTTCTTTTGGAATGATTGTAATCATTCAGCATTTGCTCTTTTAGCTGCTCCATTAGTATTTGGATGGTACACTGTGCTTAACTCCTGTGTAGACCCTATTAAATGAATAAAATCCCTCCAAAAGTGTGCGGTAAATTGACCTCCTCTGTCAGATATGATTCGATGAGGTACCCCATGAAGTTTGTATATATGGTTAATAAATAATCTGCTTAAACATTTAGCAGATGGTAGGCCTGCACATGGAATAAAATGGGCTTCATTTAAAAATAAATTGATAACTGTCCATATCATCCTATGCCCATTACTCTCCAGCAAGTAACTATAAAGTCCATGGCTATTTCTTGCCATTGTTGACTAGGATTAGCCACCGACTGTAACAACCCAATGGATTTTCTTGGTTTAGGTTTTGCAGTAGCACAAATGGAACAAACTTTCATATAATTTTCAATGTCGGCTTTCATACATAGCCACCAAAACTGTCTTTACTAAATGGAGAGTTTTTAGAAACCCGAAATGGCCTGCTTGTTTCACATTATGACATCAATTTAGGGCCAATTGTCAGAGTTGGAATGGGACATATAATTTATCATTCTTCCATCACAGCCCATTTTGCTCTACCACCATGTTACTATTTATTCATAACCATTCATCAGTTTTTAATGCAGTTTTGATCATCTCCACCCAAACAATTTTTCCTCTTTCATCTTTTTAACCACATCATTAGCTGGAGGCATTAAAGCTTGAACTACCTTCTTTCGATGACAATCAA
The DNA here is from genome assembly GCF_049901735.1 of Notechis scutatus. Taxonomy (NCBI): domain Eukaryota; kingdom Metazoa; phylum Chordata; class Lepidosauria; order Squamata; family Elapidae; genus Notechis; species Notechis scutatus. The sequence continues at coordinate 33,531,431 of NC_142025.1, read as the reverse complement.
ATTGAGGTAGTCTGGATAGAGCATTGGCTAAAAAATTCTGACCAACTGGAATGTACTTCAATTTGAATTTAAACCTACTGAAGTATTGGGCCCATCTCTGCTGCTTAGGAGACAACTGCCTTGGTATTTGTAATGCCTCCAAATTTTTATGGTTCGTCCAAACCTTGAATTCCTTTGATTATCCCCCTAATAAATGTCGCCATGTCATTAACACCCACCTCACAGTGAATGCCTCCTTTTCCCAAATGGCCCAACCTCTTTCTGTAGGTGACAGCTTTCGGGAAGTGTATGCACATGGGTGAAGTTCATTCTGATCATTCGTTTGTAAAAGGACTGTTCCGACAGCCACATCACTTGCATCTACTTGCATTATCAAAGATCATTTTGGATCAGGGTGTTGCAAAATTGGTTCCCTTGAAAACAATAGTTTTAATTGTTCAAAAGCCTCTTGGCATATAGGAGTCCACACTAATGAATGACTGGGTCGAGGTTTGGTATGGAGATGTTTAGTTCACAACAACTCAGTTAATGGTAAAGCCACTGCTGCAAATGATGGAATAAACTGCCAGTAAAAATTAGCAAACCCCAAAAAGCTCTGCAACTGTTTACAAGTCCATGGGAGTTGTCAGTCCAATACCGTAGCCACTTTTTGGGAATCCATTTTTATCCCTTTCCCAGAAATGCGATAACCTAAATAATCTAAACAAGATTTATGGAACTCACACTTAGATAATTTGATGTATAATTTTGCTTCTAAGAGTTTCTGAAAAACTGTCTGAACCAATTGTACATGCTCCGCCAAAGTGTTTGAATAAATTAAAATATCATCCAAATATACAAGAACCCCCCTGTATAAATGATTGTGTAGAACTTGATTTATTAACTGCATAAAAACAGCCGGAGTGCCTTGTAGTCCAAAAGGCATCACACGAAATTGATAACTGCCGAGGGGGCAATTAAATGTGGTCTTCCATTCGTCCCCCGATTCTATGCATTCTCTATAATATGCCTCTTGTAAATCCCAATCTAGTGAAAATTCGACTACATGCTAAAGTAGCCAGTAGGTCTTTCACGAGGGGCAATGGATAAAGATTTTCCACACATACCGTATTTAATCCATGAAAATCCACACATAAATGCAGCCCGCCATCCTTTTTCTCTTGGAATAAAACAGGTGCTGCTATCTGAGCTGTATAAACCCTCTTGCTAGATTTTTATCCATGTACCTTCTCATCTCCTCCATCTCTGCAGGAGTCATGGAGTACATCCGTGGCTTGGGTAGCTTTGCCCATGGTATTAGCTCAATAGTGCAATCTGTTGTTCTATGGGGTGGTAATATCTCACACTCAGTTTCGCTGAATACTTCCTTTAAGCCATTATATACTGAGGGAACCGCATCCAAAGCAGGAGGTATCTCCAATAGCTGTTTTAATTGTTTCAGTTGTTTCACGGAGGTGGTGGTTCAGGCCCCACAGTCAAACGTAACCATCGACAATCCCCTGTCCACCATATTGTTGGACCCCATTTGTCCAATCACGATAAACCCAATATTATAGATTCAGTCATTTTGGCTACAACCACAAATCGGGTCATTTCCCAGTGGTCAGCCATTTCAAGTCTTACCAACTTGGTAACATGGGTTGCTGGCACCTCTCCAAGGGTCGACCCATCCGCCTGCTCAAACCGTATAGGTTGTCTCAAAGGCATCATCTGTAAACCCATCTTATTTACCACTTCTTGGCTTATGAGGCACCGAGTGCAACCTGAGTCGATGAGGGCCCCAGCAGGATACCTTTGAGCTGTTTGTGGATTTCAGATAAACACAGGTACTATAAATGGATGTATAGGGTTGTTTACCATTGGATCCTCCGCACTGTCGTTTCCACTATCTGTGTCTGTTACTGGAGGAACTGCCCCACTCACATTGGAATCTGGTTGAGAGGTGGACTCTGACTGACCGCTCCACAGAGTTAGTTGTCTCGCTCCTCTTGACCTTCCTGGTAGTTGTAGCCTTCCTGTTTCAATTGGTCTTACACTGTTACTTCTGTGTGGGCCTGGGACCAGTCTCTCCGCTGCTGGGTGTAGTAGTGGGGTCGTACATTCTGCCGCTCGATGACCCCACAATTGGCACTGAAAGCATTGCAACCCTGGCCTCATTTGTCTTATTCCCGATGTTGAAGGCACCATATCAGGATTGGGCCAACTAGGGCCTTGGCAAGGCAGCTGTGGTTTAACACCCCCAGTTGGGAATTTCTGAAAACCAGGGCCCCCCTCCCCCCAACCTCTAAACTCTCTTAATCCAGTTTCCAATTCGACTGTTACCTGATACCACTCCACTAATATAGGTGGCAACCCTCTGTATAAACACACTTGTCTTAGTTCTTTGTCCAAACCAGCTTGAAACTGATGAACTAACAGTCTTTCCAGCCATGCCCACAGCTTACCAGCTAACCTTCTGAACTCCATCACATATTCCTTTACAGGATGTCTACCTTGTTTCAAGTCAACTATCTCTGCTTCAACTCACTGGGCTCTATATCCATCTTCAAATTGTGACCTAAAGCCTTCTAGGAAAAGTCCAACATCTGCCAGTTTTCTGGCTTTTTTGTTATACAATTCAGCTGCCCAATCAGCAGCTTCCCCCTCCAGGACATGGGCAATTGCCACAACCATCACCCACTAAGATGGATAGAACACAGTATATAAATCTAAATAACTGATTACCTGACTCATAAAGAGTGCAACTTGATCTGGGTTCCCATCAAAACTGGCTGGTAAAGGGGCCACTGCCCCATTGGGCCAGGCAATCCTGAACCAATGTCAGGTCTGGGTCTGGAACTTCTAACAGTTAGAGACAACCTATTTCTCCCCTTGCATGTAGTAACTAAATCTGTCAAGGATGAGTCATGTGGTCACCGAAAACGTGTTCCCAGCACCCCTGGAGTACCACTGGCCATCTGTCCTGCCCTTGTACCATCGCCCTTTTGGATGTTGAAATCCTCCCTTCTGGAAGTTCCTTTTTCTACAATGCTTACCTCCCCAAACTGCTCCTGCAATATATTCAGAGTACTACTCCTAGCATGAGTAGGATAACTCCACTCGCATTCATCCTCCACCCAACGTCTTCCATGCCAGTGCTGGCCATGGAGGCCTCCGGATAAAGGCCCTGCTACCTCAGGGCTACTCATTTGCTCCAACCCCTGTATCATTTTTACAGAGGCCAGATGACTTTCACGGACCTTCTGGCATATCACAGGCTGTGGCCCTTCCTGTTTCTCCTTCCCATCCTGAGGCATTGGGTCCTCCACCTCTTCCAATGCTTCCTCCAACTCCAAAGCAGAGAGCGCATCCATTGCCGTTCCCTCTGCCATCACCACAATTACAATATATCAGTTGTTTGAGCGCTACCTTTCTTTCAAAGTCCTGGCCAAGTTCAGTAGATATGTAGATGAAGAAACGCAGTTAGTCAAACTCAGTTTGTTTATTCATAGAAACAATCCCCAGCAAGAATCCACCACTAAGAATAGGGCAATTCTTAAAATGCTGAGAAAGCCCTAGTGAAGGTAGCGCTGAAAACATCCGCTTCTCAGCACTACCTAAATACCCTCAGCCCAACCACCTTCTGCCCACACAAATCCCGACTCGCCTACATCAGTTACAACCCTTAATTATAGTAATGTCCATTAATACAACAATTGCTGGTCACTGGTCTCCCCTTTCCCTCAGTTTGTAGCATCTCCTGGTGACCTCATCACTCCTCGGTCACTTTATATATATGGTATATATGTGATATATACATACCAAATATGATTAATCTTGACTATGCTTGTTTGAAACAAGTTGACTTTAAATCCTTATTCATTGAACTGTTTTGTTTTGATAAGTAAACATTAAGATTGACTACCATGTCATATTTAAATGCTGGATTAAACTGTATAATTTAAAATATATGCAGAGACTTTTAGTTATCTCTGTCTTGCTGCATACATGGGGAGACATGGAATTAAATACATGCCACTCATGACAAAGCAATCACAAGTATCCATTGAACTGGACAGTCCCTTGGAAGAATTTGTAAGTAATCAAAATGACCCAGTCTGGTCTAAGAAAAATAGACCCATCTGTGGAATGAAGCTATTAATAACACATATCTCCCAGGATGTACCAACCTGAATATTAAAACTCCTAGCAGGTGGTGCATTGTTCAGTCAAATGAGAGGGAACACATAGCATTGACTTGAATCAAAATGAAAAATGTAAAAATCTGAAGTGTATGGCTGCATAATGGCATCTGAACTACTAATGTGAGTGCCTGCATACATGAAAAGAATCAACCAGAACAGGAGGAATTTGTCAGCAGAAAGTCAGACATTCGATTCTTTATTTGAGATTTTCATGGATTCATCACTGCATTAGCTATGGCTACGTTTAGCTATGCATTCCCATTGGATTAGCAAAATGATGGCCCAGAAGAAAACTGTCACTTTCAAACACTCCAGCTGTGCTTTGCCATCATCAGAGTCTTTTGGTTTGCAAATTCCATAATTTATTATTTCTCTCTTTTTCCCACCCCCCATGAAAATATTGCTAATCTGTTTATGGGGAGTAGTGCAATGAGAATTCAACATACGTTGGATCTGCTAGAAGTTAAGAATTGTTGATGGCCTACTATAAATAGTGAAGTGTTCTCTCTGCCTCCAGGTATTATAAGCTGTATTAGCAACAAATGACTCTTTCTTTGGGGAAAAACTGTATGGCCAAGTAGGTATGCAGAATGTGATAGAGAATACAGTATAAAAATAATAAATAACCCAGCATTAAATCTTGTGATTTATTTAGGCTCAGAGAAAAGGCTCTAGAGGACCAATTGTGGTATTTGTAGAAGGAAATAGAAGCAGCTTGGTGCTGTTTTTTTGTTAAGACAGGTCTGTGTTTATGTCTGTATCAACACGGCACAATGCAGGGCATAGATCTTTTTGTTGCAGTCAGACAAGGCCCTGTAACCTCTTTGCTGTCAAAAAGAAACATGTTTTCATTAAAAGAACACTGCCTTTCGGTCTGGTCTCTGCCTGGTATATGCAGAGAAAGCAAAATAAGTATGTGTTGGGGTTTTCCTTTGTTTCTTTCTAAAAACATTTCATAGTGCCACATTTGTATGGCTGGGGTGTGGGAGACCACAATGGCCATAGGTGGTTGACAATTGAAGAATGGTCTGATTGATGTCTGATTGAGAAGACTCTCCCCACTCCAAAAATGGTTCTGCTATGCCTAACATTTCCTCCCATAGCACCACTCCATTTAATGATCCAAAAATCACCACCTAAAGTGAAAGAAGCAATCCTAGTAGGAATCCAACACTTTTATCTTCAGCAATATTTTGGACAAAAGAAAAATAAGAGTTGCATTTTAATCAATGGAACTAGGACTGAATTTTCACAGGGTGGTATTGAAACAGAAGGTTTTTCTCTAGTGCAGGGCCCAACTGGGAGCTGCAAAAGAAAAAGGAATGTTTTGTCATTTCAAAACATTTTGGCTGGTCATGCATCTTACTGAATCTTGAAACACATTTGGGAGCATTGGGAAGATTCAGTCTGTCCGCTTCATGCTCTCCCCATTCACATTTTCAAACTCCCAGATTCCTTCCATTCTCTTTATGTGCAAATTCCCATAGAAAAAGAACTAAGGAAAATGCTTTTGCCCATCTGCACCAGCTAAATTCAAACAGCATATGGTTTTTCCCAATAGAATTAAGAACCCTCAGAAAACTCTTAACGCATTGTTGGCATGAAAAGGCCCATAGGAAAAATCAGAGTGCTGGAGTATTGGAGGGATAGATGTGCTGGAACACCAAAGGATGGAAATTTGTGGGAAATTGGTAAACAGATATTAGTTAATCCCTCCTTCCATTGAAAGCCAGACAAAACCCCATAAATGTGTCACAATGAGTTCTGCATGTCATGCTGGAAATTAATAAAGATGAAGAGATTATGGTAAATCATTTCTGTTTTTCCTTTTAGGGATGGTGTTTAATCTGGCTAAGTTCTGATACACTTTTTAATTAAAAACCTGGCTGGAAATTTTGTGGATTTGACCCAAAGATAGGATTTTTTAAAAAAACTTTAGAATTACAAATAATCAATAAGTTCTTTCTTTTCTTCCTTTCAACCCTGAAAAATAAAATAAAAAACTCTCTAAAACTGCACAAAGCTCTCTAATTCATAGATTTACACATTTCTTCATAAAGAGAATGGATTAAACATTTTTGGAGCTATCCTGAGCTCTCACGAAGGGCTCAGAATAATGGGGGCAGGGAGAGAGAAATCATTTAGAGTAATATTATTGATCCTAATGAGAACCCAGTGAGAGTCTAACAGCGTGCTGTATATTTTAGTATGATTTGGAGTAAAATTCTCAAGTTCAGCCCTGCACAAAACCTAAGAGGAGGTTTACAGCAGTGAGTACAAGTAGTCCTTGGCTTATACCAGTTCATTTAGTGACCATTTGGAGTTACAATATCTTTGAAAAAACTTATTGCAGCATCTCCATGTTTATGGGATTTACATTTGGATGCTTGACAACTGACTCATGTTTATGACTGTTGCAGTGTCCTGGAGTCATGTGAACCCCTTTTGCAAACTTCTGACAAGCAAAGTCAATGGAGAAACCAGATTCACTTAGCAAACCTGGCAAGAAAAGTCGTAAAATAGAGCAAAACTCACTTAACAAATTTCTCACTGAACAATATAAATATTGGGCTTCGTTGTGGCCTCAGGTCAAGGACTACTTGTACTCATTTTGCTTAGTATAGTATAGTATGTGGGAATAACTTTGGGAAATAGGAGGAAGAGCCACAACATAGACAATGGTCGAATAAACAAAATTTGAGTTTGAAGGAGGAAGGGTGTCAAAAGGATCTCAGAAGGGATTGACATTAGTTTTTGGGAGAGGTAAAAGTGGGGGATAGATTAAGTACTTTTACACTTGCAAGATTCTGTTAACATAACCTTAAAATAAACATAGAGTTAGTGCTTCTGGATACGCTGCTCATCAGAACTAACCTCACAAGACTGACATCAATCTTGCAAATCTGAAAGTAAGTTAGGCCAATGGGCTGGACAATCCCCATCTCCATTATATCTTCTTCTGTATACACACCCAAAGTGGGGTGGGTGGGAGGGAAATGCCATTCTCATGAGTGTAGGAATAGATTAAGAGAATTTATAGAGTTGGACAATGCAAAGTTGGTGTGGCATTAGGCTGAGGATCCTTTACGGATATACAGCCATGAAACCTCTTGAAAACAGCAATGCTCAATTGTTAATGTGCTTGGAGCTCTCTGAACTTTTTTATTTTATTTATTTGCTTGCAGAAGTTTCATTACTCAATTAAGTAACCTCATCAGTGTGAAGTTCCTTGTTCCCTGTTTATACACAGAAGCTTGCTGAGCCACTTTTGATGAGGGTGTTGTCTTCTCATTGGTAGCTCCTTGATTATTGTTTTCTGCTTGATTGTTTGCCTAGTGTTAATACTTGCTTGTCTGGGTGTTTCTGGAGAGATGCATCCAGGTGTTATTGTTTCCTTCTTGATTTTTAATTGTCCTTTTTGAAGGTATAAATATCATTCATTTCTATGTGTCCATTGATAGCTAATTTGTTTGAATGCCAAAATTTTAGGAATGCTCTAAATTTTTTGGATTTAGCTTGGTCAAGGATGCTCACAATTTCCCAGATGAAACTATGGTTGAGTCTGTTCATGTGTTGTGAGATTAAAGAACTTTAGTCGTGTCTTTTGAATGCTAGTTGATATCCATAAATGTGCTCTGCTAGTCTTCTGCTTGTCTCTCCTACATACTTTACCGTTGGTACAATTCTTCCATTGTATGTTGTGGATGGCTACAGTACTGTTTTCTTCTTCTTAGACTACTGGGTCTTTTGGGTTTCTTAAGATGTTTTGAAGGGCTTTAGTTGGTGTGTCTGCTATAGTAATGCTGTACAGTTGGAATAAAGTGTTGGTTGTTTGATATACTCTTGATATATGGCAATGTTGTCCTGTATACTGTAATTCCATTGTCATCCTAATGCCATCCAAGCTTTGTTGTCCTATCTGGTGAATTGGCTAAGATTGCTAAGATATTTCAAATATCAAATATCTTTCTTTTACTTAAATGGTTTTGAACATCTCAGTTACCACATCTTTCTCCTTTGTGTATCTCTGTAATAAAAAAATCTGTCTCTAGATTCTTTTAAGGAATTGAACAGGAATAGAAATGAACATTAGCTGCCTGTTCCTATTATCTAATGGAGTTCACTTTATCTCTTACCTAGTTGCACCTTAGAGGATGCTAAAGTGTTTTGATAGCCCTCTTAAGACCATCATCCTCTAGTCCTTTAGAGAGCATCAGTTTCCAAAGGCTGATTTGTTACATGTTAATTTTCTGTTCTTCATTTTATAAATCTTTGAGAGATCTAGTTGATTGTTTTCCTGAAATTCATATATACTTCACTTTGGTATATTAATTAAAACAAAATCAGAAGAAGGAAAGAAAAATGCTGAAAAACTGTTTCTTGTGAATCCAGTTTTTTCAGCTGTTGATGTCTGGTTGTGATACAGATTTTCTGGGCTTCAATCTTGATGCTAATTCATCTGTTCTTCCTACAGGACCTCGACATGATCACATGGACTAAGGAAGTGAAGCTTAAAGGCAAGAGCCATCTGCACATCATTCTTCCTTGCCATCAAAGCAGTCCTACTGAAAAAGCTGCTGTATTGGGAGATAATGATAAATGGTGGCTTGGTATTATAGTACAGGTGCCCCCAATCCCCAGGGCACAGCCCATTACTGGGCCTTGAGCCATTTGGAACCAGGCCATAGAAGTGGCGGATGAGCATGTGCATGCGTGCATCCCCAGTTGCATGAGCAGTGAGTGAGCATGCAGGTATGCTCTGTTTGTGCAAACAGTGGCCATGTGTGTCCACTGCTTGTGCAAATGGAGCTGCGCATGTGCGTGCTTGCACGCCACTTGGGCAGAACCATCTCCTCTCCCCTCTCCTGGGCAGCAAAGCCAGAAAGATTGGAGAATTATGTTATACAGTGCTGTATGAAGCCTTAACAGTTCAGAAGTAGTTCACTTAGTTGTAGTTGTTTCGGAACAAAATCACAATTATTTTTGCTTTAAATTGTGATGATGGCAATACTGAAAGTTTATTTTGTTGGATTGCTATGTTTTTTCTCATTAATATCCAGGACTGGTTTTAGAGTGTATTGAATGGTGTGTGTGTGTGTTTGTGTGTGTGTGTGAGAGAGAGAGAGAGAGAGAGAAACTTCTGTCTTAGATGTGCTCCCAAGCCTCCTAAAATTGTTGCTGATTGTAATTTTTATTGTTATGGAAATGATATATAGTTAAAGAAAAGTAAACATATTGTGCCCTTGTTTGTCCTGGCCACTTTGGGGTATTAAGTTCCTAATGTGCTTGCTCTAAAATCAAATTTGTATCTTGGTCTAGAAAAGATGGTGCAACCCCTCCTGTAGAATGTTCAAGTCTATCAGTCAATATAGTATATAAATTTCTTTTATAAGAAATGGGCCGAAGCACCCAATGTCCTCTACCTTGATGACGTATTCACACAAACATTGAAATAATGGAGAAAGACCTAGAGTAGACCAAAAAACAAAACCAAAAAACCAAAAAAAAAACCCTCTATAAATCCCTTTTCCTATTTCCACTCCAATTTTAATATCACCATTAACCTATTTGTAGTTTAGCTAGGCTGGAATCATAGCTAAGCTGAAATACCACATAGAATAAGTCCACTATTTTTCCATTGGACTCACTATATTTCAAGCTCTTGTCAACAACTATATGACAATACGGATGCACAAATTAACATCTTCCCATTAATTCATTTCTAATTCAGCTAATATTAGCTAAGAAAAATCAAAATCACCTTCTTGGTATTTTGGAACATCTTTTTTTCCAGTTTTCTCAGCCATCATCTGTAAGCATTTTCTGGTTTTGGAGATGTAATAACTCCTTGATGAGAAAAGGCTGGAGTTTAGAAGTTATATAAATAATCTCAATTTTAATAATGGATATCTTTAGTTATAGCAGAATATCTCTCTCTCCAGAAAATATTACTAATCATTGTAGACAATACTATAGACAACTGGTCTGATTTGGTATAAAAAGCCATATAAAAGAACATCTTCTGGAGATAAAAGGCCTTGTCTTCTATTCAGACAATGGCTGAAAGTTAAAAGGAGAAAAGTAAAAAAGCAGAACTTTAAATCTTCAGACATTTTTTAAAAAGATTAATGATTAATTAGATATCAAATGGCATCAGGTTTTATAAATAAATTAAAAAGAAAAACACAACAACAAAATGAGCTGAAAGAAAAAAAATTGGTAGTTTAGCTGTTCCACCAAGCTTTCAATAGTTAATACAGTGTTTTCAATTTTAGATGGATCCTCTGATTTATTTTAATGTCTATATTTTAGCAGTTTGGTTTTAGCTTTTAAAAATTGTTGTATGTGTATTTCAATTTTAAAAGTGAAAGGGTGATTTAAAATATGGTTCAAAGAATGAGCAGACTGTACTGGAAAAATAGCAACCAGTAAATATAAAAATTGAAACTTAATAGAACGAAAAAAAGGCTGAAGGTTCATAAAATTGATTATTACATCAACAGGAATGATAAAATGTAAGCAGAAGTACAAGGAATATATGATTCAGAAATTATTATATTATGATTAAAGTTAGCCCTTGTAATTTTCCATGTTGATTGATGGGTCTTATCTAAACAGTCATGATTTATCTATTTTGTTTCAAAACAATAAAAAAAAATCAGTTACTCAAAACAAACTTTAGGTGATTATTAGGCTCATTCTAATAAAAAGTGATGCCAAACAGTAATTATTTTATCCTTTTAACTTTTCATGGAGCAACAAAACTACTTTTCTCTCTAATTTTTATTCCCGAGTTGCTGGGGCTCCCAACTATGCCAAAAATGTTCAGAGACATTTTGCTTCAGCATCTGGATTATTCTCTTAGGTTTGCTTCTCTCTGTCCTGTCATCAAATTGCAGAGTTCAGGAATGGAAAACTGGAAGCTGTTGTATTCTAAATGAGATTCTAGTGTAGGGGTGTCCGACCTTGGCAACTTTAAGACTTGTGGACTTCAACTCCCAGAATTCCTCAGCCAGCAAAGCTGGCTGAGGAATTCTGGGAGTTGAAGTCCACAAGTCTTAAAGTTGCCAAGGTCGGACACCCCTGTTCTAGTGCATCTCTAAAAGTGGTCATCAGCTCTGAGATATTTAAATGAGACAAAGAGAAAATGATAGAAATATTTGGGTATAAACAAATAAAAGTAAATAAGTAAGCTCTATTGCATTAATTAGCTGCAAGTGTGTCTTGTTTTTTATGAGGGTAGCCTAAAAAAATAGGTAGAGCTGTGTTCCCAGCATGGCAACTGCCATCTTAGTTTTTGTGACCATACATTGTGGACCACCTTGGACCAACTATATGCTATCAACCAGAATATTTTTATCTACTATATGATTCTGAAAGTTGTTTCCAAACTGAACTGGTAATTTACTTAATTTTGGTGTTTTGGCTGTGAAGTTATGTGTACAACTGTTCTTTTAAGCTCCAGCTTCCTGCTGTTTTGTTTTTGCTGAGAGGCAATTGACCATGGACAATATTATTTTGGATGTACACTAAATTGGCATTTTCTTTGAAAATGGGACCTAGCGTATTCATTATTTATCAAATGGTAGCTAAATTTCACAGCTGTTTCTCCGTCTGCTTCTGATCTATATCAATTTTGCATGTGTTTATTCATACATTCTTTCCCTTCTGTCATTAAAATGGGAAGTGACTTGGAAGTCAAAATAGGAAAATTTACAGGATTTTTACATACTTATCCAAGATATAAATTTCAGTCCAGGGGAGATTTTTTTTACAAAAAGGATTAAGGGCAAAATAAGTCCTTTAAGCCATGGAAAGTTTTGGAAACCATTTTCACTCATTAGATATCTTACTCTTAAAAATTACATATTGAATTTTCTGTTATGGAAGAGCATATGGCAAAATGGATACATTAAATTTCCATAAAATTGAAAAAAAATCCTGGGTAAAACATTGACCTCTATCCACTAGGCATCCTTTCCAGTGACCAGTCAGGGCACAATCCAGTGAAAAAAGTTCTTGCCTTATGTCAAAAATCTGAATTAGAAAGTGTATTGACACTAAAAAGAATAAAAGATATTTTGTATTAGTCAGACATAGTTATATTTGGATTATCTTAGTTATTAGGTAAAATTATTTTAGAGTTACACACATACACACACACAAAATCTAGCATTTCTGCTTCTCACTGTCTTTGAGTGAACAAAAGTAACTTATATGACACACAGAATTGCAACAAACAACTGAATATTTGATTGATAATTAGTTTGGTTAATGGGTAAAAAAAGGGGGGGGAAAGTGCAGATGGTATGAAAATGAAGAGGAAAATTATATATCCAAGCCTGGCTTTTGTTAAAAATGAGCAATTGAAGTCGAATTTTGTTTTTGTTTTTTACATTGTTTGTCATTTGGCTTTACTACAAAATCATGCAGGACTGAAATCCCCGCCTCAGCCAAGTTCCTGTTCTGTTTTGATTTTAAAAAGGAACAGTTTCTGGCGATTGATCAGACACCTGTGGAAATCTGATTTTCTTTCCAAGAAAGAGAAATAAATTGCACAGATGTGGCAATGAAATATTTGCTTCAGTAAAGGAAATGGAAGCTTCCCTTAATTTCTTTACTTTTTAACCTTTTTCCTCACAAGGTATGACTTGTGAAGTGGGAGAATGAACTTTCACCCTCTGTGTGTCATTGCTCCCTTCTGGTTTATAGGCAGACTAATTCTACAGGGATCCCTGTTAAGACACATGCCTTGTGGGTGTCAGCATCAGTTTAGTGTGCTTTGTTCTTCATGGATAGGCTTGGCTGAGATAAGAGAGAAGCAGGACAGTCCCAATTCAGTTCTGTGGTGCAGGTTGAAGCATTCATAAAGAGAAATATATTTCAGATCTGCGTGCTTTTTTAAATTTAAAAATGAAATATGCGGTGAGTATAATGAAGGGACGTGGAAATCACATATTTCAGTGCCATCTTGTTCAGTTTGCAAGTTTAATGGAAATCTGTCTGAAGCAGAATACAAACACACACTCCCAGTTTGGCTAAGCTTGACTTGGGAGTCTCGACTAAGAAATATATTTTATGACAATCCCCTGAAACTCTGATTATATTTAATATTGAGGTTAAATCTCAGTTATAGCATGAGGCCCAAGCTGGACTTCATCAGTTTAGAATGCCTTCTCTTATACTGTATTTAGTAAGACTTTAAATCTGGGTAAGAGCCTTTGTGTGGGATAGAAAAAGTCAAGATGTTGTTCACATTTGAAAGCATAACATTTTACCTCTTTTTATGTTTGTCATATCATACAGCTAAAGAAGAGCTTCAATTGTTTATTCACAGGTATAACTAATCAAGAAAAAAACTAATCAAGGACAGAAGCAACATGGAATTAAGGAAAAACTTCCTAACAGTGAGAACAATTAACCAGTGGGACAGCTTGCCTTCAGAAGTTGTGGATGCTTTATCACTGGAGGTTTTTTAAGAAGAGACTGGACAGCCACCTGTCTGAAATGGTATCAAGTCTTCTGCTTGAGCAGGGGTTGGACTAGAAGATCTCCAAGGTCCCTTTCAGCTCTATTCTGATTGATTGAAAAGATGCCATCTTAACTTTTTTCATCCCTTTCTGCAAATGACACTCTTTGGGAGTTAAAATTATGACACTCATTCAGAAAATGTCATATAAGATGCTTGTTAAGACCAGGTAGGCCAACTAATGTGAGGAAGAGAATTATTCAGTTCAAATCATGGAATGAAAGAACTAGTACCGATTTTCCTTAATTCCCATTCCTTTCTGCCTCTTTCTTATACATGACCCATGATTAGTCAAAAAAAAATATTTTAGGAAAGTTGTGTTTCTTCCCTTGAGGAAGTTTTTATTTTCAAGACATCAGATAAACCTGTCTATCTGGGTAACAAATAGAAAGGAATTCTATAGATCCAGATTTGTCAGTGCATTAAACTGTATGAAAGTATCCTAATAGCATTGGAGAACATAACCATTATATCTCACAGTTTCTGTTGTATTATTTATTTAACAGCATACTTGCTCCCAGAGATTTGAGGTATTTCACAGAGTAAAAGAACAGATAAAATAACAATAAAACAAGAACAACAAAGAATGGCAAAGGGTGGAAGAGATAACAACCAAAAACAAACTCATACTACACAAAAGGGGGTTTCAATCCCCCTCTTCAAAGCCTTGGGTAAAGAGTCAATTCTTCAATGCTCTCTGAAACACTGTGCCTGCAAGGGGATGATCCATATTCCTGAAGGATCTCCTGCACTATTTGTTTAGATTTTAAAAAAAACCCTCCCTTTATATTATTGTTATAAATAACTCAAGGTGGCAAGCATATCCTATTTATAATACTCCCTCTCCCTATTTTCCCCATAATAACAACCCGGTGATGTGAATTGGTCCAAGAAAAAGTGACTGGACTAGAATTCACACTCTCCTAGTTTTTAGCTGGATGCCTTGACTGCTAGGCCAAAGTGGCTCTCAATAAAAAAAAAAAGGCATACTTCCTGGTTTCCAATAGATTGAAGGAATCTGGAATGTGTTAGCTCTGCTGTATCAAGTCACCCCCATTTAGATATTGTTGGTGCTAATATTTAGCAGTTGTAAGAAATGTATACAGCTTTTTCTTATAAAGATAGCAGTTATCTCTTAAGTTTATTTATTAAAACCTGTCCTCATGGGGCACCAGTGATCCCTAGGTGACAAGTTGGCACTCTTATAGTGTTTAGCATTATTTTGAGGCATCTCAGATTCTGCTCCTTCAACTCAATCCATGATATAAAAGTTATCGTAGGTAAATTGAGGCATTTTTGATTTTGGCATCTTAATTTAAGTTATTGATATTATTTGTTTGTTTATTATCTAAGATATCTGAAATGTAAATCCTAATAGAAAAACATTTCACCTTCAATAGCAAGAGATTCTCTAATAAGTAGAACATTCCAGCAAAGGTCATATTCTTATGTTAAGTTGTTCTCTCAGCAATTTCCAAACGTGAACTTGCATTACAAGTTTCCCAAATAATAAACAGCCTTGAGCTATAAAATCTTTCAGATTGTCGACCACAGACTGGATTTGTATGCTGACTCATATCCTTGATATTTATAAGCTATTGCCAAATGAAGGCAACTGCAGGATTTCTAATAATGCTATGGAAATTGCTAACATTGCAATGGGAGTTGAATAAATTTACATTTTTAGGATTTTGCTGTCTCAAAATTTATGGTAGATTACCTTGTTTGTGCATGTCTTGGTTTTAATAGTTATTTTTATAGCAAAAATAGTAGTTTATGATACTATTCCCTGTAGAGATTGATGTGAATCTACCATATGGAATTTTATAATAACTCTTTTCCTATAAGAAACAATTTTGCATTCGTGATTTTTTTTCACAATGAGGTAATGTTTACTGTAAATAATTTCCACATAGAGATTTCTGGAATATTTTAAAATCCTTTTGGATATTAATAACTTACATTTTTTAAAAACTGGGAATCCAACTTACATTATTACAAGGAAAAATTTGTTATCATAGGCAAGAACAAGCTGCCAGTTCCTAATAGAAGTACAGCTAGTCCTTGACTTAAGTCAGTTATTACAACCAGAACCAATTGTAAGTCATTATATTCATAATCAAGGCACCTATAAGATGGGACCCAATTTTATGTTTTATTTGCAGTGGTTGTTAAGTGAATTTGCAATCATTAAACAAATACATTCTTCCAAATGGTCATTTTTTACTGGAAACCAACAAGAAACATAGCAAATCATGATCACATGATTGCAGAATATTGCAACTGGTCATAAAGGCAAGTTGGTTACCGAGCAGCTGAAATGTGGTCATAAGTCAAAGGCTACCTCTAGATTGAATGAATTTGTCTACCTTTTAGTGAGATTAGGTTACAATAACAGAATCTTTCAAGTCAGATTGTCTTATATTTTGCCTTCTTATAGTTTGGTGAATTAAGGAAGCATCTGCTGAGATACTTCTAAATATTGAATGGATCTTTTGGATTTAAAAAAATGCTTCACACCCTTTTGCTTAGTAGAATGAAGATATCTTCATCAAGGTCATTTCCCTTATTTTTTAAAGTTTGACAGATAGTAAGAAACTCAAAATTATAAGCTTCCATGATTTAATCCAACCCCATCCAATGTATAGCAGCTACTCTCTAACTTCTCCTACATAGTATATTTTTTAAATGGCGAAACTTTGATGACTGTCCTTTGATATTTTGATTTTGTTTACCCCTTTATTTAAATTGGGTTAGAGTAGGAAATATTAGATTTCTCTGAAATCTAGATTGCCCATCTGTTTAAGATTTAAGGTGCCTTTAGTTTGAATTACTCTTGTCATCATAAGTGTACTGATTTAGCTATTAATGGAAGAATTGAGCATATCAAAATCGATTGCAAGATTTCAGAATTCTAGCATTAGTGCACTAAAAAATTCACTAGTTTGGTGAAATGTTGCAAGATTTCAGAGAACTTGTATGAATTTGACATTTTTAAATAATAATAAAAAATCTAGGATGATTGTGGTTAATATTTTTGAAGATGTCTTGACATAACAGTGCCATCCTGCTGTATAAAATCAGCTTCATGGCATTTTTGTAAGTTTTATAAGCCTGATCCCCTTAGAATTCTGGATCAAATTATCAATCACTTTTTACAATATCTTATTTTGTTTCCTCTCTGAAAAATGTAAAGCCCATAATGTGGACTGGGATTTTATTGGGATGCAGTGGCATTAACTTTCTGTTCCAATTCATATTCATCTTTCTTTCTTTGACTATAACCCCCTACTCACTCACCTATTTGCTTCAATTGATCATATTTTTGCCACGTATGTGGGTGGGTGTGTATCTTATGTTTCATCTTATTTCCACATAGGAACACAAATAGAAGCTGAACTATCTGAATTTTCATTAAAGTATCTCAAAAGTGTGTTTGTGAAAAAAAATATTATGTGGCCTTTAGGAGGGGAAAGAGAACAATAAAATAAGGGAGGAGAAACGGCAACCAAGTCCTGAGAAAGTGGGAAGGATGAGAAAGAAACTCAAAATAATTCTACTGTGATATTGTTTGGTATAAGATAGGACAGAGAGAAATTTTGACAGACATTCAATGTTCTGTAATCTTACTTTACAAAAAGAATGAACATATCTGAAATATGTGCTGCTTCTGTTTGTTCACCTTGCTTTCCTTGCTGACATCTACTGACCATAAAGGGCAGTGGGATGTAGCTCATTAGACATTTCCTTGTGTTCTTTCTTTCTTTTCTCCTTCTGCCTGCTTTTTGTATTGGAAATTGCTCATCTCAGGGGGCTTCCTTGATGCCTTTGTCCTCCCAATGTGCTTGCTCTCTGATCCTGAGCCAGTCTAATAGGATGTAGCTTGCTAGACACTAGACTTTGACTACTCACATGATTATCTACACTACCCACATGGGAGTGATAAACCTTTCTGCTAATGTTATATAGGCTTCACCAATCACAGAGTTAGTTTGACCTTGAGAGGAATAGGAGATTTTCAGGTCAGCATAAGTTTGGTTAGCAAACTTGCAATTCAACTGTATAATCTACTTCATATAGTCCTGTAGACATTATTTATTTATTCAAGCTAGTGTCATAGCACTATATACACTATTTAATAAAATTTTATATTATTTTGATTAAAATGTCAAGGAATGAAGATTTAGGATTAATCAAAGTGGTTTGCTTGCCTTGTGCCAAAGCTTTAATCAACCAGTTTCAACCCTTGTTATGGCTAAAGATTAAAGATATACACAGACAGTCTGAGATGAAAATAGTATAATTTTATGGAGGTAAAAAGTGGCAACACACAAACCTTTGTCTGATAGTCTCACTCGCTTTAGTTTTATTCACTAATTGCGTTTAGCATTGAACATTATGGAAGGAAAAAAACCACTTATTTTTTTACATGAATGGATTATTGCTCAGTTAAAGGCTTCATGTTTTAATTGAAGAAGGTCCCAGATTCAAAACCTCTAAAGAATTTTTTATAATTAGTTTTGATTTTAAAAGTTCATGTTATATTAGTGGCTTTTTCATATTTTTTTATTTTATACTTTGTGTATTAACATATTCTGTTGTTTTCATAAGAAAATATTAACTTTGTTCCTTCTCTTTCAAAAAAATCAGATGAAGCCAGGGGCTTGAAGAGTATCCAAAGATGTATTCATGACCACGATGGAGTCTTTGGACTCCAGCCTGAGATTTATGTTTTCTCCATAGAATATTTACAGAACATTAATCCTTATACAGTATACTACCTGATCCATTAATAATACAGTTCTTTAAGCTATGATGCTGTTAAGTCACTATCAGACTAGGTCTTCATGAAAGTCATGAATTGTGAAAACCTACTACTTACATAGTATCAATATGTACAATCACTCCTAAAAATAAAATATTATTTACAATCAGATGAAAGGAAAGGAAGTGGTGGTGAATAGTATTATCCCTACTGTGTTTGGTTTCTGTATTAACAACAAACTCGAAGTACATTTATTTCTCTGCATTTTTTTTCCAGGATGGGGCATTGTGAGACTCTGCCTGAAGTTTAGCCCCAGCTACAATATCAGCCACAGGTTGAGCAAGTAGTGTCGAGCTCACCATTTTTATTATCATTTAGTAATAAAACTATAATTTACTTATGGTTTAGATTAATGTATTGAATTTATGAATCCATGATAGTAATTTTAACTAACCATAATTATGGATTATGGTTTTAGCATTAAGTGTGAATCCAACTAATTGTGTCTTAATGAACAAATAGCACTTAGATTTATATACATTGCTTCATAGTGCTTTACAACCCCCTCTAAGCACTTTACAGAGTCAGCATATTGCTCCCAACAATCTGGGATCCTCATTCTACCAACCTTGGAAGGATGGAAAGTTGAGTCAACCTTGAGCTGGTAAGATTCGAACTGCCAAAAATGCTAACCACTGTGCACCACGGCTTCAACAAATCAGGAAAAAAACATAATAGTACAATGTGTGTGTAATACTTAGTCATAATAGTTACTGTTTCATCAGGATGATTTTTTTCCTTAACACATTAATCTATTTCAGCAGTAGTGGGATGGATCTAGTCAGGAATACCTCAGAGTACTGATCTGGATTTGTCTGGGCTGTACAATACTATCCCACTGTATTAAGAGTAGGACACAAAACAGCATGAAGATGACATAGTCATATATATATGGAAGATTCTAGCTAAAAATAAGGTAAGATTCACTGTTCTTTCTTTATTCTCTCATTTAGATTTCATCCACTCTGTTTAATCCTGTTTATTTACATCAAAAATATGTAATCATAAAACTAAACATGCAATAAAATATGACAAGTATTTGTCATGACTCCCGCTGACTTTTTTCTGTTATTTTAATACTTTTTGCTGGATTAGGAAATAATGTAATTTATTATGTTAATTTGAACGTATTTGGTAAATCTGAAAATGAGCTTTTCATAAATTATCCAATATTATTGAAGTATTAAACATATATTTTGAAATCTGTGCACAAACAAATCATTCCTTAGCTAATTATTAAAATACTGGATTGTATACTTCTGTACAAGTCTAGAAACACATAAAGAGTTGCTTTATGACTCATATTAACCTTTATGAAATTACTTCTTAAAGCAATGCCATCTTTTTTCAGCCTTGTATGAAGCTCTTAAAGAGATGGGTGATTTTAATGAGTAACAGAAAGTTGTACTTGTACATGATCCAGAGTAATTTTTAAAATCATTTTTGAAATGCACATAGTGCTACTAAATATATGCCAGTTGCCTGGAAACATTGGAAACCTAGCATATTAGATAGGAATCTTAAGAACTGAATAAATGGGAGGATTATTATTGGCTATAATTATTATCTTTAATTCAGAATGCAGATAATTTTCTTCCTTCTAAAATCCCCAGGGCCCTTATAAACTGTAAGAAGTTACATAAAAAGATAGACAATTCCTATCAAATCAATTCTTTCCTTTTTATTCCATTAAATATTCTGCCTGCGAGCATTTGAGCTCAGCACATTCAAATTGCATTTATATCACACATTTTAATCTTTATCCCGCTTACTTCGGAGTGCAGAGCATTAGCTTAAAATTTGATTTGGCTCCAATTTCCAAATCAATTCAAATGAAACTCCCTTTCTCATGCATTCCCTCCCATGCTGAGTTTTCTAAGTCTTGAATGAGAATAAAGAACTAATCACATCACATTTTAAGGATTATTCTCAGCATCCAAATCAGGAAGTATCTTCCAAAGACCATCAATCAGTTTTAAGCAAACTCAAAAGGCACCAAGCACTGTGCTGACCTTGCTCACATCATTTGACTAGAACTATACCTGTAGCAATAACTAGAGAATAAGTGCAATGGCACTTAGACTTATATACTGCTTCACAGTGCTTTCCAGCCCTCTCTAAGCAGTGTACAGAGTCAGCATATTGCCCCCAACAATCTGGCTCCTCATTTTACTTACCTTGGAAGGATGGAAGGCTGAGTCAATCCTGAACTGGTGAGAGATTTGAAGTGCTGGCAGTTGGCAGTCAGCAGAATTAGCCTGTAATACTGCATTCTAACAACTGGGCCACCATGGCTCTTTTCAGTACCATTATTTTAACAAAATCGTAGTGATTAGAATGGCATTTCTACAAATATATGTAAGTAGAAAATAACATCTGTAAGAGTTAGAAAGAAAAACAAATTAAGGACTAAGAAAATGGCTTGTGTAATGCATATGTATACAAGTGTGTTATAGAAAAATATAAACATTTGAAATCTCTGAACTAAATTATTATGTACAGAGTGATATTTGTACAAATAAGGGTAATCTAACTGAACAATTATTTCTAAATAGTTGATTGGTGGTAATCAAGTTTGAATGCTTGTACAAGTAGTTCTTGACTTATGATAACAGTTGAGCTCAAAATTTGTGATGTTAAGTGAGACATTTATTAAGTGAGTTTTACCCCATTTTATGGCCTTTCTTGCCACAGTTGTTAAGTGAATCATTGCAGTTGTTCAGTTAATAACATGGTTGTTAATGGCTTCAAACATGACTTGCTTTCTTCATTGCTTGCATCGACTTCCAGCTCACAATTTGCTAAACAGAAATTGGAGCAGGGGGATTAGTAAATTCCTAGGGTGGGGGGAGGCTAAGAAATGAT
Source organism: Notechis scutatus (assembly GCF_049901735.1). Classification (NCBI taxonomy): domain Eukaryota; kingdom Metazoa; phylum Chordata; class Lepidosauria; order Squamata; family Elapidae; genus Notechis; species Notechis scutatus. Next base: position 33,510,028 of record NC_142025.1, on the reverse strand, counting down.
TAAAGCCTTCTGTTGCCAGAGAGGAGATACCCACCAAACACAAGTTGTTGGAGCTACTAGCTGGCGCAAATTTTTTTCCTCAAAACAAAAGAACTGAGTGTAATTGGTTGACAATGGACTGTGGGTGACCATGGGGTTGAAGGGTTATAAATAAAGAAATATAGTAAAATATATTATATCATTAAGTAGAGAGTTACTCTATTTATTATCTTGATGTTAGGCATCTGTTTTCTTGTATATGTAGAAGTATTTCTATTAAGCATTTATCACTCTATAGACATTTCTTATCTTGCTGATTTCTTTAACCTTTCACCTGTTGTAAAACAATTATAACACATGCCTGCAATCAGTTACATCCCTCTTCTATGAAGACACAAGATTGTCCCATCTAAATTAATCTGAATCCATCTGTTTTCCTGAATTGATTCGTTTCACCCCAGCATCACCCCCTGGGAATGAAACATATTCTTTGGGAATGTAACTACCTACATCTGGAGGAATCCACACCTTTGAAGTATGCTGTTAATAGCCTCCTTAAGGGGTCAATTGTGATCAATTAGTAGGACAATAGGAGAAGACATAATGAAAGGTAAACATTGCTAGAAAAACATTTGTCTTTTGCAGGAAAGATGTAAATCTAAGTTAGAGAGTTTTACAGTGCAGTTACTCTACTTGTAAGGATCTTAAAGGTATAAGAAGACTATTTGCTCTATATGCTTTGTAACCTTCCTCACCTATCTATCTTGCGTGTATGTGAGGATAGGTCTTATCCTAAGCTTATTGATCAATCAAAGTTAGATTTTGTTCTTCAAAGCCTCTGCTTAAGTTCATTTTTGGCATATCGTGATCTTAAGTTATAGCCGGACTTTCCAGGGTGAAAAGGGTTTTTTATCTATGTGAGTTTTTGCAGGAAAACTTCAGAGCTGACTTTGCTTCTGCTGTGCCTAAATGATCTGTAAATAAAATTTTATTCTTGGTAGTTCCTACAGGCCAGGAGTTCCTGTTTTGAATGTGCCAAATGAGATGGTTGACACAGACTTTTACACAGGAGTCCCCAAACTTGGCAACTTTAAGACTTGTGGACTTCAACTCCCAGAATTCTCCAGCCAGCTACTTAAAGTTGCCAAGTTTGGAGACATCTGCTTTTACAGATAGTCCTAGAGTTACAACAGTTCATTTAGTGACTGTTCAAAATCACAAAAACATTGAAAAAAGTGACATGATTGTTTTTCACACTTAAAACTGTTATAGCATCCTCATTGCCACATGATCAAGATTTGGCCAGTTGGCAACTGAGTCATATTTATGAAAGTTTCAATGTTCTGGGGTCATGTGATCACCTTCTGTGACCTTCTGCCAAGCCAAGTTAATAGGGAGGCCAGATTCAACCATGTAATAAGTTAACAACTACAGTGATTCACTTAACAACTGTAGAAAAAAAGGTCATAAAATATGGGAAAACTTACTTAACTGTTTCACTAGGAGCAGAAATTTTGGGCTCAATTGTGGTTGTAAGTCGAAGATTATCTGTAAGCACCTTAGATACCATCTCGATTGTTATGATCTGCAGGTATGTGAGTTAATTGTAAAACACAAAATTGCCTGCTGAACTACCCTTGCATGAGACTAGAAAGGCAGCACTATTGGGTTTTCTATTTCTATTGGGACACATTGCTATCTTGTGCTGGTCCAGTGCATCTCTCACTTACCAGGGTGTAGATTAATAGTTTGGGATAAAGGGAATGTTGTGTTGTGTGCTATGAATTTCTTTGTTTGGGTATTACTTTTAAATGTTGTGGCTAAGCCTATGTTCATGGCAAATTTGTGCAAAAAGCTGTGCTTCAGGGAATGTATATGTATTCTTTGACTTGGAGGTTATATGTGAAATTAATGAGGTTTCAAAGTATCTTCTAACTGCCAAGTAGTGGTCATCAATGCATTCTGGTAACCTTCTAGCTTTTTCCAATGGGAACTGGTGTTCCCATTCCATGCATTAGTTTTGTAAATTACTCTGATTTGTCTTCCTTGGGCACATGGTCCTTATATATGCTTAATATACTTTGAGGGTTTTTATTTGCATGTATGCTACAGTTATTCTAAGAATTGGTGATAGTCTCTTGATGAGTTCTAAGATATGCTTGATGTAAGAAAAAATTATTCTTCTACCGGATTGAGGTGGTTGTACTGCTTTTACAGGTATTTCAGCATCTCTTAAAAGCTCAATTTAAAGCATAAACTGGTAACAAACATGGCACCCCACTCCTGAAGAGATAATTAATTTGTAATAAACTGTAGTAGATTCTGTAAAAAAATACCAATAAGGGCACTGATGTGGAAAAACATGATAGGCTCTTACACAATGTCTTCTGATAGTGTAGATTATCATTTGTAATTCCACCTGCACTTTTTCAGGGAAGAGAATAATTTATTAGTTCTAGGAGCCATCTGTCTGAAAGTAATCTGAATTTATTTTATTTCTGCAGTCTCAATTGATACCTATATTGAATGTGTAGGCTAGATATCACATTAAGCTATAATTATTTTTAATCTACACTGGCTAGGAATTGTGACTGCAATGAATTCTAAATGTCAGGTAATGCAACTTTTAGTGTTTGGGCAAATGAGATAGCCTTTGAGAAAGTACTTACACCAGCCAAATAGTTACTTCGTAGTAATAAGCCAAAGTAGACCATATAGTACTCCTTACTCCTTAAAAACATCTTGTCTAGGCTTCCTTGTGGAATTAGATGCTCTGGCTTTTGTTTTTATTCTAACACTCATTAAATTAAATTAAATTAAATTAAATTAAATTAAATTAAATTAAATTAAATTAAATTAAATTAAATTAAAAAGAAGAGAAGGTTAACATGAGGCAGACCCAGAAGAAGATGGAGAGACAACATCAAAGGCAACATCAATTAACAATGGTTAAGGCCACCAGAAAAGCAAGAACCAGAACTTTATATCTCCTTCGATACCTGAAGTGTAAAAGAGGAACTAAAGAAGAAGACTCATTTAATTTATCTAGATCACATTCTACTCCTTAACAGGTTAAAGAGATATTCAATACCTTGTCTTCACAATCATTTTTGTACTAAAGGCTCAACTGGCATTTGAACATCAAGGCTGGAGGAAATGGGAAATGTAGTTCCACAAAGAAAAGAGCATTAGAAAAAAGTTGTTGCTGCAACTAAAACAATTAATTTGAACTTATATTCATCCCACTTCATCCCACTCAGTGGGTAGGATTGAATGATAGGTTCATTCAGTTTTTCTTTCTGTTCTTAATGCAAAATTCTTGGGACATTGATTGAGAGTCCTCGGTTTAGAACTATGCAACTTTGATAAATAATTACAGCATTCTGGGCTCTTTGAGAGTGGACACGTTTATAGTCATATTGATAGGATTCAAGCACAAGAACGACATTGCTAAGTTTGTGAATTCTCAGATTTTCAGAAAAATAAGATTACATTTTTGGAGATGAAAGACCTCAAAATGGGAGTTAAGCAGCTGACTTTAGTGACTGGCCATACAATAGTTAACTGTTAAGGAAATAACAGAATGCAAAAGGCAATATGAAGATAATGACCAATCTGATTATTAGCATTACCTGGCTGGTTTTACCCTTAACTAGAGAGTTAAGCACTTCAGAGAAATATTGTGTTGCATTTCCTCCTTATTATTGCTATTAAACTCTGAAGGAAAAGGGCTCCCAAGAAACACCATAAAAATATTTTAGGTTGTGCTATTAAGAATGAATAAAATTTAGACAAATAAAAGGCTATAGCATTTGACTGACTTTGTCTAAAAATATTTTTTACACCTTGAACATGTTTAGGTAATATGAAAGATAGATGCAGCACCTAAAGAAGGTGAAGACTTGTCTGCCTAGGACAATACTAAATGTACCAAAACCATAATAAATATTTTTAATGCATTTTGCATTACTGGTTGTTAAAATTGTATTTCAAAGAAAATCAACTACTGTGTTGAAAGCGTATCCAAAACCACAGTACTACTGTATTCACATTGATTTTAAAGGTGGCCATTAAAAAGTTTACTGACAAAACTGTAAAATCCTAATTTAGTATTGATTTAGATTATTACTGAGTGAAGAGAGAGGCTGGCAACTTTTTAATTTTTAAATTTTAAAGTGATAAATGGTGAATGTTATAGGCAGACTCATAAAAGAATGTCACTAATGAATATACATACATACATACATACATACATACATACATACATACATACACACATATATACATACACACACACACACATACATGCATACACACACACACACACAAGGTACGTATGGGTTTACTTACCCATAAATGGATAAGTAAACTCATTACTAATAATTGTGTACAGTATGCTATTGATGCTTCTTAATTTATATATAATATAATATATATCTCTAGGCAGGTGAAATTAAAGGTTTAATGGCTGAATTTCTATATCCTCTTTCTCTGATTGAAAATAATATAAGACAACTGGCATTCTGACAGATTACATAAGCACAAGTTAAGTGGTTGAATAAAAATGAATGATATTCTTTCTTGACTTAAATACTGCATTAAGTAGTGTGTCCTTCAATTCAACATAAAGCAATTTTCTCTTGAGCAATAACAGCTAGGGGCCATTTCAAATGCAAATAGAACCAGCTTTGCATTTCTAATATTTCATGTGTACATAATTCACTGTCTTGATTTAGAAATGTTATTGCTACTTCTTTGGAACATTTAAATTATTCTTCACCTCTGAACTTTCATATTAACTTTAATGCCAGTTCCCCAAATGTATTTTTTTCCAACCAAGCAGTTGCCTGTAGCTTTTTTTTTAAAAAAATCATAAACTGGGTAGATACTTATTCAAGTTCACAGTGAGTGCAGCAGTAGTCTGAAAGAAGTATTGTTAATACTAATCATGGTTATGTCAAAGTCATTCAAACTAATAGGCAATACAATAGATTCCTCCAGTATTAGAATAGCCAATTTAGAAACAGTGAATAATTAATGTCATATCACCAGGGTTGTTGTGAAAGTTCAGACTCATCAATATGATACATTTCTCCCTTACAAACTGCATTGGTGGAAACTCTAATCTGGAGATGGGTGGAAAGAGTCATCATGAGAAAATAAAACTTAACTTTAAAGCAAGGCTCATTTCTGGAAAGAAAATAATAAAATGTAGACAACATATTAGTGTAACATAATAATAACATAAGTAATAATAGGTGGGCAAGGTGATCAACAGACAGGCCAAAACTGCTTTTCATTATTTTTCTTCTTAGAGATGAATTATAAGCCCCTCTTTTTTCCCTTTACTCTTTGCTCAAACTTTTTTTATGTGAGGACAAGAGTTTCTCCACTTCCTGAGATAACTTGGGCCAACTCATATAGCAGTATCCGCTTTTAGGCCCTAAAAGTTTTAAAAACCCTATTCTCAAAAAGTAGGAATGAAATATGAGAATTCATTTCATTCTTTTCTTTGAAATGGCTCATTTCTTCATGAGCAAGTATATAAAACCTAGATGATCAAAATAGTTCAAAAAGTTAACTCAACTTTGCCCTTCTTTAGTTTACACACAAAGCTGTCAAATTGTCACAGGTCAGGAAACAGACTACAGTTTAAGGATTAGCCAGAGTTGATCAAAGAGTTGCAATCAATGCAAGTCTATGCACTTTGGGAATATTTTGGCTACATAATAGATAGAAATTATCTGCAGTGGTACCTTGTGTTGTGAATCAATAAAAGTAAATAACCTAAATGCAAATTAGGGGTTGAAAACCTGCACAATTGATTGGCCCTTATATAACAACTTGGGATTGGGCCAGAACCAGTCCCTGATTGGTTACTTTTGGGACTGTCCTTATTGGTCAGTAGTTGGAACCTGTTGCGCAGTTTCATTGGTTAATAAGGCAGCAGCTAACCCTATAAAAGGGTTACTGCTGCCCATAGCATTGCTCTGTTCCATTCTGATTCCTGTTATTATTAAAGAGTTGAAGTCACTGGTCAGATGTCTGGTCTCCCTTATTCTCCATACTTAACACTGGCGACGAGGATGGGATGCGGAGACCGAAGAGCTGACTAAACCTACAGAGCAACCTACAGAGCACGTGGTTAATCGCGCACCATCAACGGCAGCATGGCCAGCGGTGTCTTACCACCCGCTCCATTCGACCCAGAGACCGAAGACTGGGAGTCATACATGGATCGGTTCCAGATGTTTCTGGAGACCAACAACCTAAAAAATGCAACAGCGGGGAAAAAAAGAGCTATCTTTTTAACTCACTGCGGCCCGACCGTGTTTAAGATGGCAAAGTCACTTGCCAGGCCAGCAGAGGTAAAAGAGATGGACTGGGACGTCCTCGAGCCTTTACTACGGGCTCACTACGCACCTACGGTGCCAACCCTCGTCAGAAGACACGAATATTACCGGAGGGACCAACAGAAAGGCGAAAGCCTCTCTGATTACATCGCGGACCTCCGAAACCTTGGAGGCCTCTGCGGATTCGCGAACTTAGAAGAAGCTCTCCGGGACCGTTTGGTTCTGGGCCTAGAAGACGGCACGATCCAGAGTAAAATTATGGCTAAGGGGGACATCAGTCTCAACGATGCCCTTAAAGAAGCCTCGGCAGCAGAGGCAACCAAGAAGTCGGCAGCCCGAATACGCCGCACCAACGCACCGCTACGTAAACTCGCCACTGATACCTCGCCGCTTAGAGACACCCGGTATCAACTCACCACGAAGACCTAGAGTCCCCGTCCGACAGCGATGAGGAAGAGGTAAACCGACTTGAACGGAAAGAGAGCAGTCCTCACAACACTCATTTCGACCGTGTGCGGCTGTGGGGCGAATCACCCACGATCCGGCTGCAAATTCCTTGACGCACTTTGCTGCAATTGCGGAGACGCGGTCACATCGCAAAGGTTTGCAGAAGCAAACAGAGCTCCAAACCCCGACAGGCCGAATTCCAGTCTTCCGGATTCTTCGGCACACACCGAGAAAAAGTGAACCACTCTTACAGAAACAAGCCGTCCACCACTTCCACCAGGCGTGAGGAAACCAGGCGGGAAGAGACCCACCAAACAATCACCATAGGCCACGCTACATCCCTTGATGCCGGAAAAATCCGAGTAAAGGTCGCCATCGAAAACAAACCTTGCGTGATGGAGGTAGACTCGAGATCTTCCCTCTCGATGGTGTCATGGAAAACGCTCCAAAAGCTCCTTCCAACGATTACGCCGCCAAGACCTTAACCCTCAAAGGGTTATACTCAAAGACTATCAGGGCAGCCGAATCCCGTCGTCGGGTCCCGCAGATTCCAGGTCTCATTCAAGGACCGCACCGTCGCACTACCACTGACTGTCGTGGATCGTGACAGGCCTAGTCTTCTAGGCCTCCAATGGTTCAGGACGCTCGGAATCACTGTAGCCGGAGTCCACAAGGCCGAAAGCGTCGATTGGGAGGAAGACCTCGTGCAAGACCTCAAAGACATTTTCGCGAACGGACTAGGCAAGTATAAGGTGACCCCAATCTCGTTTAACTTGAACCCTGAAATAGCACCCATCCGCCTTAAGCTGCGTCGGGTGCCGTTGCATTTAAAGCCTAAAATCGATGAACAACTCGATAAGCTGATAGCGCAGGGCATACTGGAACCCACCGACCACGCCCGTTGGAAACCCCCATAGTGACGCCAATCAAACCTGATGGGTCCCTAAGAATTTGCGGAGACTACCGGGCCACATTAAACCACGCACTGCAGCAAAGTGCTTATCCAGTACCGGTAGTGCAACACTTACTCCATTCTCTGGGCGGGGAAAGTTTTCGCCAAACTAGATTTAGCCCAGGCATATCAACAATTGCCTGTAGACCCAACCACAGCCGAGGCACAAACGATCGTAACACATAGGGGCGCCTTTAAATGCAACCGGCTCCAATTCGAGATGGCGTCGCCCCTGGAATCTTCCAGAGTTTAATGGAAAGGTTGTTACAAGGGATAAAAGGCGTTGTCCCATATTTCGACGATGTACTTATCGCCGCACCTAACAAAGACACCCTAGAAAAACGACTCAGAGAGGTTTTACGAAGATTCCAAAATGCAGGCCTCAGAGTAAAAAAAAGATAAATGCCACTTATGTACTGAAAAAGTAGAATTTTTGGGATACCTCCTGGACAGCCAAGGAATTCATCCCACGAAGACAAATTACAGGCAATTAAAAGGCACCCACTCCGAGGAACAAGGCAGACCTACAGGCGTTCCTTGGACTTATCAATTTCTATAATGTGTTTTTACCCCACAAAGCAACAGTAGCTGAACCATTGCATAGACTATTAGACAAAAAAAGCAACGTGGGTTTGGGGACAAAGGGAACAACATGCTTTCCAACAGATAAAGAAATTGCTAACTTTCAGTACTTATGCAGTACAACGAGACTCTGCCGCTTACTATCACGTGTGATGCATCGCCTTTTGGGGTTGGGGCAATTCTGGCCCACGTGTTACCAAACGGAGCGGAAGCCCCCATCGCGTTTTTTTCTCGAACCTTAGCTAAAGCTGAATGCAATTATAGTCAGCTGGACAAAGAAGCTTTAGCTATTGTTGCTGCAGTAAAAAGATTTCACGAATATGTTTATGGCCGTGCCTTTACAATAATCACTGATCATAAACCGTTACTGGGGATCATTGCGGGTAATAAACCAACCCCGTATATATTGTCCCCCAGAATGACCCATTGGTCTGAATTCCTGGCGGCCTACAACTACACTTTGCAGCACCGCCCGGGGAAATCGATTCTCCACGCCCGATGCATTAAGCAGAACACCGCTCCCAGACGCTGTTGTGGATCCAGCCCCAACCCTCTCAACACTACAGATTAAATCTCTACAGGCACCACCCTTGACGGCTAGGGACATTGCTTTTGAAACAAAACGTGACCCAGTTCTGCAACATATACTACGCTGGGTTGAACGGGGGTGGCCGATGGACCAAATTGCATCTGAATGGGCGCCTTTCAAAGCCCGCCAAACCGAGCTGTTTTCCCAAAAGGCTGTATCTTGTGGGGCGATCGAGTCGTAATCCCTACCAAATTGCAACAGACTATGCTGGCGGTATTGCATGAGGGACATCCGGGTATTGTGCGGATGAAATCACTCGCACGCCAGCTACGCTTGGTGGCCGGGAATCGACAAAAGAATCGAGGCCTGGGTCACTACGTGCCAACGCTGCCAGGGCGTCAGCAACGCCCCACGAAAGCAAGCCCAACCGAATGGGAACGCCGAGGGACCGTGGTCCCGTATTCATATTGACTTTGCGGGGCCTACCAAAGGTCACACTTTCCTGATTACTGTCGACGCCTATTCCAACTGGCTCGAGATTCATCGAATGCACACAACTACAACCTACTCAGTTATTAATAAATTAAACAGACTCTTTGCCACGCACGGGTTTCCGGACGTGTTGGTCTCGGACAATGGCCCGCAGTTCACTGCATTGCCCTTTGAACAATATCTGGCTGATCGGGGCATCCGCCATGCGCTGACCTCGCCCGCGCACCCTGCGGCGAATGGACGTGCAGAACGCATGGTACAATTCGTGAAAAAGACCCTGCATAAAATGGAATTTGGCAACATCGACGAGAAAATCAATAGAATCCTCTTATTGCAGCACATCACGCCTCACAGCGTGACCAACAAAACACCCGCTGAACTTCTCATGGGGCGGAAAATACGGTCGCACCTGGACCGACTCCACCCCGCTTTCGCACCAGAAAAACCTATCGGCTCCAGCAGCAAATGCCGGGAATTTAAGGTAGGCGATTTAATCTTTGCCAAAAACTTTTCTGGCGACCCGTTATGGATACCCGCAACCGTTACCCACCTCACCGGGCCTAGATCTTACCGCTTGCTAACAGATGATGGGAGGGTGTGGAAACGCCACATAGACCAACTCCGATCGAGATTATCACCCAGCGGCCATGACCTTCCCAGTTCAACAACTCAAGGGGGAGGGAGTATCGAGGAATTGACTTTGATACAACTAATAGCGGGTCAACGGGAGCCCTACAGCCCAGCGAAGCACCGGGCGTGAAGCGGGGAGGAGTTGATGTCGCCAGGGAACTTTAATACAGGGGAAAACGAACTGCAAACCCCCGAAGAAACACGCAGCAGCGGAGACATCCACAGTGAATGCAGCACGGAATCACCGTGCAGCGAAATAGAATTTAACAATGGTCATCCAAACGCTCCACCGGAACCGGACGTTGGACAAAACCCGGTGGAGCCTCGAAAATCTTCCAGGCAGACCAAACGGCCTGCCTATCTTGAGGATTTTATCACAGCTCCCCTCAAACGGAACCCAAGGGGGAGGGGTGTTGTGAATCAATAAAAGTAAATAACCTAAATGCAAATTAGGGGTTGAAAACCTGCACAATTGATTGGCCCTTATACAACAACTTGGGATTGGGCCAGAACCAGTCCCTGATTGGTTACTTTTGGGACTGTCCTTATTGGTCAGTAGTTGGAACCTGTTGCACAGTTTCATTGGTTAATAAGGCAGCAGCTAACCCTATAAAAGGGTTACTGCTGCCCATAGCATTGCTCTGTTCCATTCTGATTCCTGTTATTATTAAAGAGTTGAAGTCACTGGTCAGATGTCTGGTCTCCCTTATTCTCCATACTTAACACCTTGGCACTCAACTGTTTTGAAACTCCTTGAATTTAGCACATTCAGCACATTTTGACATGAAAATTTTGTCCCAGTACTCATAGTATGTTTAGTACTTAATGCAGAAACTAGAACTTTTTGGTGTTGGCTGTTTTGTGATTCACCACAATACTCCTTATGGGAAAAATTCAGTACTCTTGCATTTATGGTACTCAGCATACCTCCTGGAACCAATTAACAATGAGTACCAAAGTATCATAGTATTTTCCTCTAATCTCTGAGATTAGAGGAAAATGTGTATTGCCCAGAAAGACATCCAATTTCAGATCTCCTGTTTTTTCCTCCTCTGATGTGTTTGGACACAACTTTAGTTCTCCTGTGTTGGGAACATATACTGAGAAGATAATTAGAGGGTAACATGAGAAGTTTGGGTTCTGTGGGATTTAGTGCTCTTAAAACTGCCAACCATCATTCCATGAACTATAGACCTGGATAGAGTGAGTAATGGGAAGAAATCATTTTCTTTTTTCTTGAATGGCAGAAATGTCAGGCCAACTCTCTTTTATTCTTTTTCTCCTGCCAATTTGTCGCGAATGAAATGTCAGATGAATTGGCAAAAAAAAAAAAAAGGCTTATAATGATTGCAGTTATTTGAAAGTTCCCTCTAATTAGAGTAACATTTTCCTGTATCACCATGGATTAAAACCTGTTCTGGAACGTTTACTTTGTTACATCATGGCCCCATCCTGCTAATTGTATCTATTGACAAGGAAGGAGTGTGTACACGGGAGGGGGGAACATGCATATAACGTGCAGGATAATGTTATTCACTGTACAAGTTTAATTTGCTTCAACCAGGTGACACGATTTGCATCTTTGCATTTTTGCGTTGTTTAAATGCATTAATTGGCACTGGTATGACTGGATGAGGCCGCTGTGCAGGTTCTTGCCATTCTTTCTGCGGCTGCATGAAACGTGTCTTCTGTGTGAATGTAATGAATGAATACAGGCCTCTGCCAGTTTTTGCCAGTTTAAAGATGCAAAAGCTATGGAACATTATGCTAAGACGCATCAAGTTATTCTATTCTATTCTATTCTATTCTATTCTATTCTATTCTATTCTATTCTATTCTATTCTATTCTATTCTATTCTATTCTATTCTATTCCTGGTTATTCAATAAACAGAGGCAAAGTTGTTTTATGGAAATTCTCTGCTCAAGGCTACACTAAAGTAAAACACTGCCTAGAAAATTGCACAGTCTTACTGACCCTGGTTTTCACCTGAATTTTGAGCAAGCCAAAAGTAGTTGATGATGCATATATTATTTGCCACTTGAGTTGCATGTTGCAATTTGAAAATAACTTGTGACAATGGATGGTTTTATCAAAATGGAACTCCTGGAAGTAAATCATCCTTCAGTAATGGTGAAGGAGAATGCTATAATTTCAATTTGTCAAGGTATAATGATGTCACCATCCATTTATCCTGTGCACTTAAAGGTTGAGGCTGTTTAACAAATCTCTCCTAAGCAGCTTACATCGGTGACTTTAATGGTGGGCCACAGCCAAATATACTGATTAGTTCACACATCAGTCATCAATTAAAACAGAAGGTGAAAGTTATTTCCTTTCCTGCAATAATTTATTAAAATAAAACATTTCTCCTTCTTTAGGAAATCTGATGAAGCACTGTTGAAAGTTTGTTCAATTGTTCCAGTTCTATATATGAATAAAAACTATATATAAGATACATGGAGAATTGCTTCTTTTGCAAGAACTAAGATCTGCCTTAGGAAAAAATCTGAATATCCAAGTAGGTTATGTTTTAGACACCTGTTGCATCTATGGATCTCTCTGTGTCTTTCTCACTTTGTTTGGTCCTTCTCTTCTTTCTTCAATTTTATGTAGGCTTTTGAAACATGTCTTTGAATAATTTGAAATGTATTAGCTCTTTATCTTTTTCTCCCATTCTTTTTGCTGTCTGTGCTATTTTAAAATGTCCAATCTTGGACAGCTAGTGCATCTTGAAAACATTTTATAAATAGAAAATAAAAATGTGTGGAAAGCCATTACAGAGGTTTCCGTGAGTCCTTCAGATGCCTCAGTGAACAGAACTTAGTGAAGGAGGAAGTGAAAAGGATATTATGGCAGAAGACTTTCCTCCAAATATTGATTAGAATATGAATAGGACCTCCACATGAGTGGCACTTTGCACATACAATGTAAGAAATCCTATGACATAATCCATCATTTCTTTAATATATATTAGGGCAAGCAATGTAGTTCTGTGGGAATCCATGTATTGTGAACACCTCCCTGGTTCCTGCTATAAATATAATATATTAATATATGTATACCCTTTTCCTAAGACCTCACCCCTTTCCTAAGAGGACTTCACCCCTTTCCTAAGAGGTCTGTAGGGGACATGCATAAGCGCACCAATGTGCCTACCATCCCTGTCCTATTGTTTCTTTTATTTTTCTTATATGTATCCATTTCATGTATTCATAACTATGTTTATAGTTATACCTGTTATCTTATAATCGATTGACAAAATAAATAAATAAATAGAATATTCATAAGATAACCTCAGGACATGTTCAGTAATAAAAATGGTGGGTGGAAAGCTGGAGGTGAGTCCTCAGATTTGTTTCACCTGCCTGTCTAAAGGTAAGCTTTAATTACTCAAGGAAATTATGTTGATTTAATTGTTTGCAATAGTATACAAATTGTTGGTATACAGCTCTGGGATTTCCTGCTGGTTTCCTATTCCAAAACAATCTATGAACCTATTTAACTTAGATCAATCAAGATCAGTGACAAAGTTGAAAGAAAAATAACTTTTCCCAAAATTGTACTGTCCACTATAACTGGGAATACAACCTGCTATCTAAGAATGATTAAATTTCTACTCCCAATATATCTTGGGGTTGGGTATCAGACTGAGGAAGACAGAGACTAATTCCTCAAAATTTAGGCTTATTGTGGTTACTTTGTATTAAGATGGCAAATTTTATTACAAATTTTATTACAGGAGAAAGATGTGTCTTCAAATATCAAATCAAACATATTAATTGGATACTCAGTACCTGCTTTGAGAAAAGCATTTGCTTGGACTTTATTTGGAAATAAAGACATTTATTTAATCTTTGTTGGTCTATTAGAGTGCTATGTATGACTGCACCAGCAGGAGAAATTAATTCATATGGCTGAGATGTGGCATTTGCTGATGTCAGGAGCAGGGTGTCCTTACCTACTGTCTCACAATCATTGTATCAGATTTATTTTCCTTCTAGATGTGAGGTTTTGCTCAAAGTCATTTTTCATACATTCTACATTATTTTCTACAAATGATTTAAAAACTGGGAGAAAATGGAATATTCAGATTTTTATTTATTTTTTATTACCTCCTATAACTGTACTTAGTCTGGGTATGTTTGAATCACACTTTTACATCAATTTTATTATGCTCTGTTTCAATTTCATATTATCTTTTCTCATTAAACAAATTTTCTCCTGTAGTTACTATTTGGAGTATGACACCTTTATATCTTTAAATTACATCCATTCAACTCTTATTTAAACTTCAATATATACCTTAAGGTTATGACCTTCAGTATAATACCTAATACATAACTTCCAAACGAATTCTGCTTGGTAATTCTTATAATACACACTATATTCTTTTTTTTTAAAAAAAAATGTAAATATATGTAATTATAAACCCTCATTCCATTCCAGTTCAGTTCTATCATTAATAATCATTAAAATCTTAACATTTTAAACATTTTTTTCAATTAAATATCATACTTCCTTAAAAACACATATAATCTCCATAATTAATTTTTCCCTTATTTCTCTTCACATATGTTTTATAAATCATTAAATATACCTTTTATTACATTTATTTATTGACAAGCATTCCACTGAATTATGATAGCTATTTTATCAGACATTTTAATCATACATTGTTTCATATTTTCTAAAATTATTTCTAATATAACCATACTATCTTATGTACCTTTGCAGAATCCCTTTTTCCATTAAATTTTCACCCCTTATCTCTAAATAGGCCCTGTTTCTCTATATTTTGTTTCTGTCCTTTATAACTTCTTTTCCTTTCTTTCTTACCTCTCATCTTCTCCCTTCCCTTTTTACCCCCCTTGTCTCTCTAGTTCTAATTCTCTCTTCTGCATTTCCCTCTTCTGTTGCTTTCTGCTTTTATACTTATTTTTCACTCTATTTTTTTTGGAGTTGTTTTTCCCAATCTTAAATGTTCCATTCTCTTTCCCTCTTTCCCCCGATCTAAGATTACTTGTTCATTAAAGATGGCTTCTTCTTTGTCACAATCTTCTTGTTCTGCAGAAGAAATACGAAGCCAAAAGAACCTCTCCCTTCTTGTGCATCTTCTTTGTACTTTTTAAGTTCCATTTTCAGTTCTTCTACAAGTAGAGCCATTTTAAACAGTTTTAAACAACCACCCGATTGATTTTAGTCATTCAAAACAATAACCAAGAATCCAGAAATCATCAAGTAATCCAGATATTCCCGAGTTATATCTTCTTATTTCTTTTTCGACTTTCTCTTCCTGGGGTTTTTGTTGCGATATTTCAGTTAGAATTTATCTTTTGGAAGTCTTGTTGAGATTTTGCTATAAGTTCTTTTTTAATTCCAGGCAGTCTCCTCCCTTCCTGATCCTGCCCTTTTATTCTATTCTATTCTACAGAACAGACAAAAGTATAAATATAATAATTTGAATTGAGATAATCAAAATAAAATTGAGAAAATTAAAAGAGGGGAAAAACTATATAGAAAATGTAAAATAGTATAAGATATGGAATAGAATACAAAAAGGAGCATGAAATTGAGTTTTGTGCTGTATAAAGAAGTTCAACCCGGGACCATGCTATTTTCAAAAATGATGTTTTACTTGTATTTTGTATGTGTGAAAACCCAAATAAAACTTTATTTAAAAAAATTATTATGCTTCAGTTACCAAATAACTTAACAAATAAAATGCCTTTGAAAAGTTACTGTCTGGATATTTTATTAACCATTACACAATCAAACCCGCCTTGCAGCAATTACACTCTCTTGGCAAACGTTATCTGATTAACGTATGGAAAATAATGGAACCAAAGAATGCAGTAGGGTCAATGAATCTGGTCCCATTCACTCCTTGCATTTAATTAAGCAAGAGGATGAATATCTTAGCATAGTTCACATGGACTGTTGTAAATGGAACATGACAATGGAGTCAACATTAGGAAATGGTCTGATCTTAACATCAGGAATTTAGCAAAAATGCTGATTTCTAACCTAAAATGCAAAAATGCTAAAATGCAATGCATATCCATAACTGTTCTTGGATTTCTGCCATCAAATTCTTGCCTATGGTTGTACATCTATGAATGCTTAAATGAGAGTTACACCTACTTATCATAGCACAAGGTATTGTGTATTTTCCTCTGTTTCAACCTCATTTGGTAACTATATCTAACTCAGTATGTCCTCAGAATGGCAACTGTATACAGGTTGTCTCTGAATCTCAGAATTAAAAGCAATTGTCAACTTACTTTGTCTATTTTGCCCTTATTTGATCCTAACCAGGGGTGGGATTCAATTTTTTAACAACCAGTTCTGTGGGCGTGGCTTAGGTGGTAGGCGTGGCTTGGTGGTCATGTGACTGGGTGGACATGGCTTGGTGGTCATGTTATTGGCTGGGCGTGGCCAACTCAATATCACTCACATCGAGACACGCATCTCCTCGCCTGGCCTCTCATGACTGTGGGGGTGCTGCAACAGTCGTAAGTGTGAAAAATGGTCAAAAGTCACTTTCTTCAGTGCCTTTGTAACTTTGAATGGTCATTCCACACAAGCGAAGTACCAGCAAAGGAGGGGGGGAAAAACCTCCAGAGAAGTTCCTGAGACAGGAAGTCTAGTCCTGCCAAGAATGTAATAAGGGTTAATGGAGAGGCAGTTTCTGTAAGCAACACCAGAATGTTTCCTTCCTGCCTTCCTTACAGGATTAGGCCAGTAATTTCTTCTAACAACCGATTCTCCGAACTGCTTAGAATGTTAACAATCGGTTCTAGCGAATAGGTGCAAACTGGTAGAATCCCACCCTTGATCCTAACAATTAATGAAGTACCAAGCCTATGACTGATGTGCTTCATTTACTAAGTATACAGGGTAAGATTTTTTATTATACAATGTAACCTCAGGTAATGAATGCTTCTGTTTGCAACCAAATCGGGCGACGACCAAAAATTTGGGAAAATTGTTGCTTCTGGTTGCGAACAGATCCTTGAGTGCTGATCAGTACAGCTGTGGAGATTTTCCCTGTGGCAGAGATTTCCCCTTCTGTGCATGCGCAGAATTGTACATGCATGTGCAGTCAGTCTCGTTTCTGTTCGCGACAAAGTCCTGGAATGGATTACAGTTGTGACCCGAGGTTCCACTATAGTTGGTCCTCAGTTTACAACCAGAATTGGGACCAGAGTTTTCACTGGGAGGCAAGGCAATTATCAAGTGAGTTGCATCAGATTTTATGGACTTTTTTGCCTCAGTTGTTAAATGAATCATCACATTTTTTAGGTGAATCATGTAGTCATTAAGCAAATCCAGATTCCCTCATTGACTTCAGTTGTTGGGAGCTGACTGGAAAGATTAGAAATAGTGATGAAATGACCTTGGGATTATGCAACCATTGTATATACTTGCTGGTTGCCAATTGCCCAAATTCTGATCACATGACTTTAGGGACTGATTGTAAGTATGAGGACCAGTGATAAGTCATTTTTCACTGCCATTGTAACTTTGAATGGTTGCTAAACTAACTTGTTAAGTCAAGGATTTTCTGTATAGATGTGCAAATGTAATGAAATGTCTTAAAATTCTATCCAAAATTCCTATAAGCAGACTGTCCTGTTTCCAAACCAAGCCACAAAAGAAGAGGCCACACTGTGAGCAGAACAGGTCTCTTTCTGTATATATGATGACTCTCTCACTTCTTTGAAAATTGTAAAAGATTGCATTGGCTGAGCACAAAAGTGACATATTAGAACTATACAAGCTGAATGATGCACAATGTAATTTTATTATGAATTGCATAGCTGATGCAGAACATTGATCATTTGTCACTGAAGATCTACAATTTAACTGAAGACAATTAATATGTGTCTTTGTGATTAAAAGATAGAAAGTCAAAGAAGAATGGTGTACTTTAGAATTTAGAAAACTCTGTCCTTGGACTCCATCCATTGCACTGTTGCTGACAGATTGTTCATTATCTGGTAGAGTTCCTAGCCATTTACCAGGCTGATAATACATCTGTTGAGTTACCGATTTATTCCATGTATCACACTCTTTTTACCAAAAACAATTCAAAGTGATATATTTATTTTAACAAAAAATAGATCCTCAACAAAAATTATATTCATATTGGTAATGTTAAACTACAGTACTGAATGGATTTGGAAACCATAATCCCAAGGAATTTGTAATAAATTTTTCAAATTGAATGTATGCATGAGACACATAAAACTTGCCTTTATCCATCATTACTACTCAATGCCCTTCTTTAAGAAACTACAGAGTGAGGCAGACATTTTACTTTGCTTTAAAAAAAGTTGGCCTAACCAACAGTATCTCCAACTGATTATTTTAGGTATAAATAATGAAATGTTTTGCATATTGGGGAAATGTAGGAAAAACTAAACCCCAACATAGCATTTCATCCAAATTTCCCAAAAAGTAAATTGCTACCTCTCAAATAGACTGAGAATTAAAAATGCAAGCTTAGAAAGAAGAATTTAGTAGGAATCTGCTAATTAACATACAAAGTATATTAATGAATGTCGATGACAGTTGATAGGGATTAATCTTCAATGCATTGTTTTCATAGTTCTATGAAACAGGGCCCTAATATTTTTAGAAGACCTGCTTTAAGATTTCTAATATAGTAAAGTAAGAAGGAGAACCTGTGGTCTTTTGGCAGCCTCAAAATTTGCTCACATACAACTGATGATCGCTATACTGTTTAGGACACATGGAAATTGTAATCCAGCATACTTTTGATGTGAGTAACATAGCAGACTGGAGAATTTTGAATTAGAACTCTACACTTTTTTTAAAAAAAATGATGAGCATAGAAGCAATAGCATGTGTTGCTTCTATTTTATCCTTTTTTCTCTTACCATCAGGATCGACTAGCGAAGCATAGTTCTATTTTCCACCACTTATTGATGTGCATTTGAAAAGTTCTGAGTAGAAAGATGATCTATCAAAGAGCTGGTTGGATAGACATTTTGAGTAAAATGTGTGTGAGGTGAAGATTAGAATAATAGAGTGTCAGTCTATTTCCGATCACACTTCTCATTTGGAAGTTATTCAGCACATGATGAATGATGAATGGGGAGAAAGGGTTTCATTAATTGTGTTTTCCAATTTGTCCTGAAACAAATATCTCTCTCCAAAAAAACAACCCTTCTGCAAAGTGTAAGGACCTAGTGGAGAAGCAATCTAGAATTTAAAATGTGAAGAAGCCTATATTTGGAGCTAAACTTTTTTGTCAGTGGTATACCACCACTAAATAAAAGAGATTGTTCTAAAAAAATATGAAGAAAATGATTGACTTAGTACAAGGGTGTCAAACTCACGGTGTCACGACAGCATCACATGAAGTATCAGGACTTTTTCCTCCTTCACTAAACCAGGCAGGGGCGGGGCCAGCACGTGACACATCTGGCTCATGGGCTGTGAGTTTGACACCCCTGACTTAGTATCACACCGGCAATGGAGCTAGTACTAATTGATCCACAGAGATTTGGTATTTCTTTTGCCAAACCTTCATATTAAAGCAAACAAGTGTTCATACTATTTAAAAGTCATCTGGGTGTGAGTTCAATTTATTGATATAATAAATAAATAAAAACAATTCTGATGTAATTGGAAGATGAGTCCTCGCTATGTTTTTTCAGAGTTAATTTTTACAAGAAAAATGGGATTATATTTTCCTATAATATTTTATCATGTTTTTCCAGGAGATTCTGCAATGGCACAACTTGCCATGCCCTGGTCCAAATGGCCCAGCAGGGATTATACTACCTGAGACTTCTCAGAAAACAACAACTGAATGAAAAACTGCTGGTGACCTTCTACGGCTGCACCATAGAGAGTATCTTAACTTACAGCACCTCTGTATGGTTTGCCAATTGCACAGTGGCAGATAGGAAAGCACTCTAGATGGTTAACGTCATTGCCCAGAAGATCATTGGTTGCCCTCTCCCCTCTTTGGAAGAGCTTTATAGCTCCTGCTGCCTTAAGAAAGTTTAAAATATTCTCAAAGATCCATCTCATCCTGGGCACCCTTTTTTTGAACTATTACCATCTGGCAGATGGTACAGAATATTAAAAAGAAGTACAAATAGGCTGAAAAACAGCTTCTATCCTAGGGCAGTAGCTTTTTTGAATTCTACTGTACAGTGCAATGTTGATGCTGTGTTGCGGGTTTTCGGTTTAATGTGTAGAGTGTGAAGGATGTTTGTTTGTGTTTATTTTCATGGTCATGTTATGCACTGAAGATGGTGTTCGATTTCATTGTATGAGGTGGAATGACAATAAAGTAAACTAAAACTAAAACATATGAATACAATTGAAGCCCTGACTCTTTCCAATTGTGATAAATATAAAAAAGGACAGGACTTCAGTGATATCTCCCCATTATCTCCTTACAATGTTCAAAGGAATAAGAAGAGCCTACGAAACATAAAATAAAAACTCTGCTTATCATACTAGCATTTTCATTGAATAATTTCTGCATGGTGATTCTGCATGGTGGATTAATTTATTCTCCCTTCCCCCTCCCCCTTCTCTCTCACACACAGACTGTGGTCCATCCATAAGTAAGCTAAAGGAAACATAAAAGAGCAGAAGTAAATAGATTTCTTTCTTTCTTTCTTTCTTTCTTTCTTTCTTTCTTTCTTTCTTTCTTTCTTTCTTTCTTTCTTTCTTTCTTTCTTTCTTTCTTTCTTAAGCTTCAGCTGAAAGAAATGTAGCACACATACACAAAAATTTAAAGATTTTTCTACAAATTAATAAAAGAGCTCATAACAACCACTATGATCATTCTACATGCATTCAAATGTTAATGAATTCCATCTCTTTGCATTTCTAAGCTTTTCCGCATATAGGGTACAGCTCCAGAATTTGCAATTTAGCAGCACCTGGAGAGCCACAGTCCCTGCTCTCAATTGTAACAAACATTTCCCTAAAATAATTTTATGAAACAGCACAGTTGAGATATGCTATTTTTATCTGTTATGGATATTAAACCTTAAAATTTCCTTATTAGGTCATTATTAGACTATTTTCTTATTGTAGGCAGAAATAGTATGAACTTTTTGCAAGACAGTTAGGTATTTTGTGACCTTGCCCTGTTTAATCTCATTTTATCTTTCTTACATCAGCATAAATGAATAAATGGATGATAATTTCATTTAATAAATTTCATTTCATCTACTGATCAGAAAATTCTTGGCTCCAATGAGCATATTTCTGAAATAAAATATTTATGACATATGCCTGCTTTAAGTTATTGCTTAAATTTGAGTAAGTAAAAAGGTTTAATTTTCATAACTGCTTGCTTTGGTTAATATAATAATATTGTTGAGAAGAAACAATCATGGTGCATAATAATAATTTGTGGTCTAAATATAATTGAATATACAGGAATTTTGCAGAAAATTTACAAAGAAATGTACAGTTTTAATAACAGAAATAAAATATATTTATTTTCGAACAAAAGGCATTTTAACAATTTTAAAGATGTTGCATCAAAACTCAGTTTCTTTGATTACAATATTCTAGCTTTTTCAACATTTAAATTTTATTTTGCACTTGTCTTGCTTTTACAGTTTTGCTTTCTTTGGACTTTGAAGCATGTATTACAGAAATAAGATTTATTTTTAAAGTAATGTAAAATTCCAGATACATTTTGATAAAAGGTTTCATATTTTGAAGATACAATCAAAATTTGGGCTAATGAATTCCAGTGGAAAAACCCAGCAGTCCTTCACTCAGTATGAATGTATTGTACGTACTGTATTTTTAAATTATTTTCAGCCTAAAATTTAACAGATGATAGGGCACCATCATAGTTTCAGCTCATACATCCCAATATATAAATATATCACAGGCTAAAAAGCTCTATCAGGTAAAAGTGTAAAATAATGATAATAAAAGATTAGAAAAATGAAGATTGCAGAAATATTAAAAAGAATAGAAAAAAACTTTTTAAAAAACATCTGTGGCCTGTATTTGCAGTAGTAACTTGTGCAATTAAAATTTAATGCTTCATCATTAAGTTTATTAACATTGCAAAAATGCCAAGAGAATCTCATATATAATTTATGCTGATGCTAAATAAAGTCTGGTCTCCCATCATGCAAGAGAAAGTAATTCATTGTACTGCATTTCTTCCAGAGAACATCCTTGCAATAGTTCCCCAAAATTCAAGAGTTTCTCCATAAAAATCTCATTTGGGTAGGCTTGACTAGTGATCTCTGAATTTCTTGGCTGCTATTTAAATCAAATCAAATAATGTGTCCATTATAACGAATTATAAAATCTTTGGGGATGAGTTGTTAGTCATTGGTTTGAAGGCGTGTGTGAAATGGTAGAAAAGGGGATTAATGTTATGTTTAAATCAGGGGGTTTGACAGGATAAGCATGCTAGGAAAGACATTTGAAAAGAAAGTAGAAATTATGAGTAAAGTTTGCCAGTTTGAATGTTAAATGTTAACGTTAAAATATTTTGTAAAATATTTTGTGTTATGTTTATGCCTGGGATATATGCTCATATTAATATAGTAACACTGAAGTAAAACATTTCAGACAAAGGGAGAAGGAAGAGGAAGAGAGAGGAAATGGGTAAGAGAATGGGAACAGAGAGGGAAGAGGAGGAGGAGAATGGAGAAAAGGAGAAGGAGAATTTTCAAGAAATTTGGAGACAAATTTGGCCACCCCAATTAAAATCCATAAATATCTTCATATCTATACCCATCTCAAATCCAGATGGTCAATATAGCTAATGCTTTCTAAAGAAATCAGGTATTTCATGTCAGATGCCTCTACAGGAACTAGGAATGTGATGTGTCCCATGGCCTAAGCCAAATTGACAAGGGATGGCCATTCCACTGCCCAGAGGATAAAAAAAAAAGCATGGCCTTTTCAACACTGCCCCTCTTTTCTGGAGCACCATCCCCAGAGATTTGACTTGTTCCAATACTGTTCAGCTTCAGAAAAGAAAGTGAATGTTGGCTACTTTATCAGGCCTTTGAAAATGAGAGAAAATGAGAGAGACTATTTCTGTGTATGAGCATTGATTATGTCAGTTATCATATCATAATCAATAAAATAAAATAAATATAACAACATTCTAACTCTTAGTAGCTATCTAATTTGCCAGATTTTTGCAGGCAAAAGGGCTTGATCTGATTGACTGTTTCCTATTGGTGGAACCCCTGAACTCCATTTTTCTGCTCATCCAAACTGAATATAGTTGATTTTCTTCTGAGTAAACAAATGTGAGATTGTATAGGTAGCATTTCAGAATATCTCTCAGATACACACTGGGTTTTTAAAAAAATATAAAACATAATTATGTTTATAACACTTGCAGAAGACAAATGAACAAATATTCAGTTTCTTACTTCATTGCTTTGGTTTTCAGGCCTCCACATTCTTCTATTTTGCATCTTTTGGACCACAGAAGGTGTTTCCATGGTGACAAATAGATGTTACATTTATTTACTGGGCAACCAGGAATGACAATGTCAGCAAATGACATTTTCTGTTCTTTTCTCTCTTTTCCAGCTGAGATTTGTTTTAGTTAATGAAATTGGCAACAGAATGGGCAGCTATTTTTTTTTTCCTTCCTTCTTGGAGGGGTAAAAATAAGCAGCAGTTAATATGCCTCTGTAATTCTCAGAACAACACTTTGGAACCTCTGGTTCCATTCATTATGCAAATAGCTATTGGGATATGCAGATGCCGGCTGCAAAGTGAAAAGTAAATTTCAAATTTCACTCAAGGGAAATGATGGGAATACTTTTTGCCTTCATTCGTGCTACTTAATTTTCACGGGGCTGACATTGTAAAGAGTTACATTGTCTATCTGAAAGATTGGTTAAGAATCTGCTGTGCCTTTGCATGCAGGTTTTGTGTGTGTGTGTGTGTGTGTGTGTGTGTGTGTGTGTGTGTGTGTGTGAAGAGAGGGGGCAAGGTTCTGCCCATACATCACATTCTTTAGGATGGAGCGTCTTTAAGAACCTCTCAGTACTTCAAATAAAAAAAATGACATTTGGAAAATTTGAAGGAATACTTTGGTACGGTGATATTTCTTATGGTCTTTAATCTCCTTCAAATTTGTTTCAGAAATATTTCTGGAGAGTTAAGAAGACACAGAAAGGAAAGCTACAGATTTGTGGCAGTGATATTCATAGGAATCAGTTTTACATCTAGAACCACTAAACCGCCCGATCAACCCGCTCAAAAGTAAAAGTGCCGAAAAACAGCTGAGAAGCGGATGCAGCGCTTGAAAAAGCGGCGTCTGGGTTCGCGGCACCTCAGGGAAGCGGCAGCTGCCCTCGTGTGGGAAAAAAATTCCCTTCAGTTGAAGTGAGGCTGGCAGCAAGCTGTGGCTACAGGGAAGACGACGAACGAAGGAAAAAGAAGAAAAAGAGCCTCTGTAGAGCTTTGAAGCGTTACGAAGCAAATATGACAGCACAAGAAGTCAATTCTGGAGAACTACGAGCCAATCTTTGGCCACAACCTCTTAGGGCAAGACTGAGTCATGAACTGGGGAAAGTGACAGTTGACAAGGGGTGCGGCAAAGATTATGGACTCAATCTCCGGGCAGAAAGGCATCTGTCAACCCATCCATGGATTCTCTAATCGTCGTTCTGGAGAACCTCTCCAGTTCAAAGGGAGGGAGTCAAAAATATCAAAAGGACATCTGCACAGGTGTACTAAGGTCTTGCTCCTTTTTAATCTGTATTGTGTGTGAGAGATGCATGCTAAAAAATAGTGAAGCTTTAGAGATGGTCAAAGCCACCATGTTGATTCTTTTGACCTCTATGGATGCTCCTATTTACATTAACTCACATTGATATTTCACATCAATATCTTACTCTGGCTGGCATTTGCTCTCCAGAGCAGCGAATAACCTGGTCCCTGGATCTTTAAGTCTGGCAAGCTCTCCATACCAGCTTTTCGACCTATTCCATAGTTTGTTTCTATAATGTTTATGTTTTAAAAATTGTTTGCACTTTTAGTTTGCCTAATAACAAAAAGGTTCTGTCAATACATCACTACAATTGTATAAAATCAAGAATTAAAAACACAGTGCTCAGTAAACCAACAATGGCAATCATTAGCATAATGGATAAAAATAGCTATTCCAACTATTAATCAATCAAAAATATACCATGTTCTGAAGGAAAGATGTCATTTCCTCAGATGATATCAAAGATGAAAAGGCTCTCTTTTAAAGATTACTGGCCCAAGAGAAGGTATTATATACATGCCTCATTGAACTGTATAAAATATAGAGTTAGGGATAGGGACTGGAACTGGTGACTTGGTTCTTAAGCCATATGACCACTAAGTGAAACCTTGACTGTGCCTATGATCTTATTTCAGCTTTCCTTTGCTTTACAGACCTTTGAAGATTGTAAATAAAAAGTTACTTTTAATCACTTTCATAACTTCAAATGGTTGTTAAATAAGGCAATTATTAAATAAGGACTATCTGTAAAGTTTGGATATCCTCAGTGCCCTCCTCATACTGACAAATTTGACAGGGATTGATAGTGGGATAACATGAAATTTTCCAACTGATCATCAACAATTAACAATTAAATGTTTAAATTCCTGCTTCTGTAGGAAGGAATTGTTGCCAGTTTGGCTGGGACTGGTACTGTTTTCCAAAGGAAGACTCAGATTAATACTGATGATCTGACAGGGACAAGGTTTCAAATAATGAGGCAGGATTGGAAACTCACAGGCAGAATTCAAAGCAATGAGACAGAGATAGCAATGGGCATACATGAAAGTATTAGAAGATGAAATTCTGATGAAAAGTTTTGGAATTGTGGAGCAAAGCTTATTCTCTTAAATATTGAAATAATGTATTATTATTGTTTGTTTAAATCCCATAATATAAAGTATATGTGAAAATTTCTCCTGGGAAACATAATAATGTTTTTCCCTTAGAATCTAAATTCAAATTTTCATTAAGTGAAAACTCAGCAGATAATCTTCCCATCACAATAATCT
Source organism: Notechis scutatus (assembly GCF_049901735.1). NCBI lineage: Eukaryota > Metazoa > Chordata > Lepidosauria > Squamata > Elapidae > Notechis > Notechis scutatus. Next base: position 33,484,018 of record NC_142025.1, on the reverse strand, counting down.
GAGTTCCAAATATATTATAAAACCTCCATCTTAATCTGTTGCAAGACTGCAAAGGAACCAGAACTATAAATATCAAATGAAATATATCTTTGGACAACAGAGACCATTATTAAACTTGTAACCTAAGCAAAAAGCCAAAATAGCTGGGTGATGCAATTTGACATAAAACAACACAATCTAGTCACCTTCTCATCCTTATGTCTGTTTCATTTTTGTTTGACAGCAACTTGATTTTAAATGGTAACCACTTCATAATTTCCTCCTCATGGGTCCTGATACCCTTAGCATAATTACTAGCATGCCAAAGAGTTTTACATGCTGTGAATTCCAGGTATGCCCTTTGTTTTCTTTTCATATTTGAACAGAAGCGGTGACACCGTAAGCATCATTTCACCATGAACCTGCAACCATGGGGAGTAGCAAAAATGTCATGGGTTGTGAAGAGAGAAGGGGTGGTGGTGGAAAAATGATCTACCTCCACATGTCTGCATCCCTTATTCAGTTTCTAATTCTTTCTAAGAACTTTTGACTTGCTACTAGAGCCTTGCCAATTCTTGTCTCTGTAATATCTCCACTATGCACTGGAGGAAGACTTCATAGAATTAATTCAGCTTCTTCCAGGCCGGTGATATTTATGATTATATTGATACAGAGGCAAGTCCCTCTGTTGCTATACCAAAGGGCAAAGTACCAGGCCAACAGGCTTTTATAAGTATCAAGTTGTCCCATATATTGTTTGGATCTGTTTGTTACTATTCAAGTTGCAAATCTGATTAGTTGTAGATTTAAGTGAATGTAAATATCAAGAAAGCCCCATGAATTGATCTGAAGTGTCATTATTCTAGTGGATTATTATAGAACTGATTGATTCTCCTAAATATGATACTGCAGTTAATTTTAGATAATTCTTAATGGAATTATGATAGAAGGCTCCTTTTGATGCTAAAGTATAACACTTATATCAGTCCTGAGGATACTCTGATGTTATACTGCAGTAATTAAATTGCATTCAATATACTACTGTATTATGAATATGTAGGATGCAAATTCTGACATTCACAGCTAGCCAATTTCCACATGCTCTCAAAATAATTTATCTACTTATTAAATTTATATGCTGCCCATCTTATAGACCAAAGCAACTCATATTCACAAAAGAATCCATATCCACAAGTGAGTTATGGCCCTTGATGACATGAAGAATCAGATTCCTCAGGCCTCCTTTTTTGAAGATGTAAAATTGGAGTTATTTTTAAGGGACAAAATTTAAGGAAAAAATTGGAAATCAAGATGGGAGAAGACTATGATTTATCGTTTCCTAGTGCCATGTTTAAAGTTGAATCTCCCCTAAAAGATTGGTGGATTTGGTTTTTTTTGAAAAATTGACTATTTCATAGAAATGGGTAGCCAGTCTATAGCCAGTAATTTTTTTCCCTTTTTTTTCTATGCAAATTCCAATGGTCTTTTATTTCTCTGCACAGGTTAATGAAGTTTTTGTAATCTCAGCTTTTTAATTCATATCTAAAGTTGTGCATGAATAATATTGTTTTTATGCAATATAATACAATAATATTGTTTTTATAGACAATCCATGGCCTGTTAGTCAATGTTTCAGAGATATTTTTTTTTACAGACAGAGAAATAGAATGACCAAAGGCAGGCAAAAAAGCAATGGGAGCAGAAGTGACTTCCCATTGATTTCCCTACTGAGTTTCCTTGTAGGAATCTAGTCTTCTCCCATCTTGGTTTCCAAATTTCTCTTTAAATTGGAAATCTCCCCTTCCCTTTTCCCTTCCCTCCCCTTCCTACCATACCCTACCCTATTCTTTCCATAAAGTTAGCAAGTGGCTGCTGTTGAGTGGAGAAGGGAGAGACGGGATTGTAAGACTTCCTGGAGGTTGCCTTGGAATGTTGCAAATGAAGTTCACATGACTATAACAGTTGCCCAGCAGCAGCCACAACTAGCATGAAAGCAGCCACAACTAGCCCAAATTTCATGGGTTCCAGTTTTTGGATACATTCTGTAAGTTACCCCATTTGAGGTCTATAAACTGTTGCCCTATAGTTTACTGTTTTACCCAGTTAAAGGTCATGACAATGAGAGTTTAGTAGTATATAAATAATTTAAATTCTTTGCAGCATTTCTTTCAAGATCCTGGCTATTTGTAGCAGATCACCATCTTGTAATTTAAGCAGAGTGTTACATTTTCTTCTGCAAATTTTCTGGCAAGTTGTCAGCAAGTTCACCTTGATCTGGGCAGCTCTACAATTTATCTTTTGCAGCATTTAATGTTTGGTTTTCCAATATTTAATGTTAGTAAAGTCTTCATGTATTGTATTTTCTTCTTTTGGAATAAAGTTTGGTTACTTTTTTTTTCTCAAAAGAGATTAGTTATCTTCCAAGGATTGGAAGGAAGCATGAATAATCTAATCACAACTTCAGTTTACGTTCCAGAAGGTTGCATAATTTTAATATCTCATTTTTCTGCAGGTTAACCTTTTAATTGTTAAAAAGGAAGAACGAGTTTTAAGCCCTATGTCTCACATACTCTGGGATTATGTAAAGAATCTCAGATAAGACATTATCTGGAAGGTAAGTGGTAGGAACAGAAACTGCAAAACGACAGTCCCAAATTAGGAGGTAGAGATAGGATGTGAATATCCAGAAGATTTCCTGGAGAGGTAATTGGGATGTAAAGTGGAAATACTTTACAGGCTCAACCTGGTCCATGAAAAGATACAACTGGCAAACAAGATACATCTGTGCAAAAGCCCCTTTAGCCATGGATGCTCAAACAGAAGCCATGAATCTAAGAAGTCACCCAAATTGTGCACTAATTCAGACTGGGCAATTGCCACCCTGTCTAGAGTAAAAACTGATGCATCAGCAAACCCCAGGGAGCCAAGGTGTCATTTTGTTAAAAACCCAAGAAGGTAGTGTTTTTAGTATTTGGTGTGGGACTGTGCAAATTTTTTTACTACTGGTTCTGTGGGCATGGCTTGGTGGGTGTGGCAGGGGAAGGATACTGTAAAATCTCCAGTCAGAGGTGTATTTGCCAGTTCTCTGAATTACTTAAAATTTCCGCTACCGGTACTCCAGAACTGGTCAGAACCTGCTGAATACCACCTCTGATTCAGAAGTATATTCTCTGATACTCATTAAAACAATGAAGCCTTTTTTCAGGCATGCATGCATAAAATGACATAGCAGACAGATCCTAAGCATGTACTATATGCATATAACCAGTACTTCTACTTTTTGTTGCAGGAAAAAGGGTGTCTTGTTTATAAATTTCTAGTATTTAATTTTATTTGATTTTTATATATCCTGTGTATGATATTAATAGAAAGATATGCTATAAGTTGAAATGTTTATGATAATTATAGAGCACATGGCCAATGCCAGAAGAACTTGCAACTGCAGCCTCAGTGGAATGAGGCAAGCTTTTAGATTCTGTTAAGAAAAGAAAGATTGTGACATTTTGTTTCATTTTGAAGAGTTAATTCTCATTCAACAGTGTGTCATCCTGTTTTGCTGACAAGTTGATCAATTTTCTCTTGCTTGCTGACATTTGAAACCAATGTTTCTCATGTTGCAAAGATGCCAAGAGCCTAGGCAACATCATAACTCAGTTCCAATGCTGTGAGCTTTGGAACTGGGCACATTTTTTAATCCAGGTGTTTTAAAGGAAAAGCAATTCACCTGTATCTAAGAGCATGAATTTATTTAAGTTTAGGAGCCCCCAGAAGAAATTAGGGTGTTTGTGGTTTTGACCACTTCATAATTTCTAAATTCAGTTTTTTAGGCCAAGGGTCCTCAACTCCCAGTCTGTGGCCTGGTGCTTTGTTGGGAACCAGGCAACGCAAGTGGTGGGTGAGCAGGTGAATATGCAAAAACATCCCCTTTCCTCTGCTGCCACTGCCACCACCGCCAGTGCTGGTCCACAGAGCTGGAAAGATGGGGGTCTGTTGTAGGCAACCCCTTTAGGAACATGGTGTAAATCTCTACTAAATCATGTGGACTCAATAATATTTTTTGCTTTTAGAGTAGCTAAAATGTATGACTGTACCTTTGTCACTTGTATCCTTTACTGACTATTTCCTAATATGATTTGATTGCTTATTGTATCCTATGACTATTATCAAGTGTTGTACCTGATGATCTTGACTCTTGACAAATGTATCTTTTCTTTTATGTACATTGAGAGCATTTGCACCAAGACAATTTTCTTGTGTGTCCAGTTACACTTGGCCAATAAAGAATTCTACTCTACTCTACTCTACTCTACTCTACTCTACTCTACTATACTCTACTCTACTCTATTCTAATTTTGTTCATATATTACATCCTACCCTACTTTAAGTAGCTATAATTTGTAAATCATTTGTCAATATTTAATTTAATAACATGTAGGAGAAGAAGTGGCAGAGCCTGGGGGAGAAGTCCAAAGAGGAATCAGCCTAGAGCAGTGGTGGGATGCAGCTAGTTTGCACCACTTCGGGAGAACTGGTTGTTAACTTTCTGAGCAGTTTAGTGAACTGGTTGTTGGAAGAAACTGTGCATTTCTATTCTGTGCATTGGCATGAGCAATATATCACCTTAATTGAAAATTAACATGTGGCCCTGGACTTTTACACCTAATATAATATCTGTGGCTTCCATTGAGTTAATCATCTATAGCTTCTTCATGTAGAGTTGATATGCTCAAGATAAAACAACAACAAAATCCACAGAGTGGATAGATTTTACTCTAAAGGGGAAGAAATCCAGAAATGTACTTATGCTATAGAGACAGATAATATTTTTCATTATTTCTTTTATGCTTTGTTTAATGCCTTACAAAAACACATTACTAAAAATTAGAACAAAAAAGTTAAATAAAAATAGAAACCCTAATAGTTAATTAGCTGTAACCGTAGAAAATTAATATAATGTGTTTTACTTTAATATAGTTACATTTATCGTTGCCAGTAAAAGTAAATTTGCAAATGTTGATTTATTTCTTAATTTACAAAAATTACTAAAAATAAGAATTACTTGAACAAGATAGTTAGAAAATATGTGATGTGCATTATTACATATTTTGGATGAACTTACAACACTAATATTGTCCAAGTTGTAATTTAGTAATACTTTCATTTATTAACATGATGCAATTATGGAGATAACCCAGGGCAATTTTGCAATACAACTGACATATACCTGCCTGAAACAAGTACTTGCTCGTTTCACCATAAGATTCTTAGTCTCACAAGGCTACAGTAGTGGAAGATGGCAAGATTATTCCTAGTCTCTTTCTGAAATATCACTTTAACTTGCTTGCCATTAAACCATTTTATTTCCATTCTACCTCCCCATTTGCAAATAGTTTTACTTTTCCTTCCTTTCCTTTTTTTTCTTTCTCTATATACATCTGTAGGTCCATTTTTGAAAACTTATGTATTTCTTATATTCCATCACAGCAGGTGGCCGAACTGGGCAGTCTTTTCTGAGCTTACAAACTAAATAGAGTCAGACCTACTTAAAGAGAAAGGCCAGCAGGGAACCATCTCACAAGAAAATAGTGAAAAATCATTTCCAAATTACTGCTCATATCACAACATGGACATGTCTATGAAATCACCACGAGTCAAACTCGACATGAAAGCTACTTACTAAGTCACTTTTGAGGCTTCCTTTGTTGAAAAAGAAAGATTCAGAGCTCCTAAAGAGATTACTAATGGTTTAATTTATATGCCAAATTAATAATGAGCAAAATCAGATCAATATAGCAAATTAAAATAAAACTAGGTATTTGATTAATATATGATTTGGAGAGGTGTTGAGGGCTGATGAAATCTGACAAAAATCAGTATTTGCTATGAGAGAAGAGAGGCTTAAAGTATGCAGCCTTGCCCTTCCAGATATACTGTACATTTAATATAAATAGACTGAATGTTAATATAATAAATGATGTTGCAGGAACTGCAAATTGATATAGTGCTTGTAAAAACAATATATTACTTGATTCATAAGGTTCCTGTAAAAAGGCAAATGAAATTGACTTCAAATCAGGCAATTAAAATTGACTGATTTTTGTCATTTAGAACCATTTAACTAACTTGGAAAAAGTTGCCTTGAAACAATTCAAAGCCAACTCAGCTAACATAAAGACCCTTGTGACAACAGCTTAGGCCTTTTCCATGACAAATGTGTGGGCAGTAATTAAGAGAAAAATGTTCTGCATTTTATGTGTGGCATCATTATGCGAATATTGTATTATAGTATTTTAAAATGACATCTACAGAATCTATTTTTAGGTGATATATAAAAATATATATACAATATCGTTTTTATAAATCTGATGTCCCTACATTTGAGTAATAGATGCTAGCAGTTGTTCTTTGGAAAATGCTTTTTTATTGATTCTGCAAGAGTACACTTTCAAAATTACATCTGGAAAACCAATTTTCAGCTTGGTACAAGTTAAGATACAACATTGACATGGTGATTTAATTATTGGCTTAATATCCCAAGTTAAAATTACCAAATATTACACATTTTACAATAAGATTATTCCCACAAACTCTAATAAGAACTTGCCAAATTACAAATGAACAGACTTTTATAGTCTGCAGTAAGAATGATGTCTTCTTATTGAATTATATTGCTTATTCTCAAACATAGAAGGAACCACTCAGAAAGAATTAAAGATATTTTTCAAACATGTTGTTATAGTCTATAACTAAAACCTGGGGTGGAGAAATAAAGAAGTAGGATATCTTTTAGTCTTTTGGCAATTCATATTTTTGATTCTATTCTGAACCAAAAACCATTATCCTCTTTTATTGACAGGCACTAATCTTAAATGTATATGAGTAGATAAGATTTTACAGATTTTTCAGGTCTGAATTGAAGGAGGCTATAATAATATTGCTTTCTACACTGTATCCTTTCTTATTGCACCCTGCTCCAAATGCTAGGCTGCTTCAACATTTCTCATATAATATATCTGAAGTTTTAGCAGCTGATAGTAATAGATTGACGTGCGTACTGTAGTTAATGCAGATTGAGAGATTTTTTAAAACCATAGTTTGTTGAATTAATCCTGATCACATGATGTGGATAGGGATATCCAGGAACATTGGTTTGGAAAAATAGATTTCAGTTGTTACTTAGCTAAATTGATAATCAAATGGATCTTCTATATTCTGTAAGAATTTATGGTACCACTCAATAAACAATTCTGGATTTTCTGGATACATTAAGCCAAAAAACACACAATTTTTTGGTTTATTGGTTACTTGTTTATTTTTAAATAGCACATTCACACTTATAAATATTGAAGCCTTTAAAAACAGCAGTTTCTTTCAGTGTAAACTAATTTACACACTTCTGACTACATTTAGTATCATTCATAAATAGAAGGATAGATGGACGGATGGACAGATGGATGGATGGATAGATAGACAAAGATGGACAGACAGAATTTATAGCTGAGGAATTACAGTAACCACAAACAAAAACATATTTCTTTCAAATATTAAAATTTATGTTTTGACCATTTATATTTTTTAATTTGGTTCCTATTGTATATTGGACTTCAGAATTAGGAATAGATAATGCATAACTACACAAGATCACTTTTGTATCTTCAAATTATAATTTCAAAATACACAGAAAGAGACAAAGAAATAGATATATACATTATCATGTGTGCACTCACGCAGACGCACAATTCTATAATCTCCCGACTGTTGGGGTGACTGAGCATTATGGAAATGTAACTCCAACACATCTAGAAGGCATTGAATACATTTTCCAGAGATTGCAAAAATCCCTCCCTCCCTCCCACCCTCCTTCCGTGTGTGTGTGTGTCTGTGTGTCTGTGTGGGTGTGCCTTCAAGTCAGTTTTTTAATCTCCTGATGACTGTCTGGATTAGTCTCTATGTTTCAGAAGTGATTTGCCATTGCTTGCTTTCTAGGCTAAGAAAGTGACTGGCCCAAAGTCACTCAGATGGCTTCATGCCTAAGACAGAACACTTTGTCTCCTAGTTTTTACATCGCATTGGCTACCCTATGCAATACTAGTAAACCTGTATTTTCATGTGGAGGCTGGACACATTCACAAAAACTCCTCTTAATCTAATGTAGAGACCAGGCAAGTCACTGCAAAAACATTTATTCCTGAATTCACTAGAAGTTTTCATTTGGCCACAGGGTAATAATGCTAAAGAAAGAATGAAAGAACCAACTGACATTCAGAAGGTTCTCTTGCCAGCCCCTGAACTCTGTGATAAGTTTTTACATCATCATTAATTACAAACATGAAGAAAATTGCAAGGACAAGTTGATTCATTGGCAAGTTGACAAACATATGGCCCATTTTGCAAACTATGAGGTTTTTGATTGGCATGGGAGAAGGACATTTTTGGAGAATAAGTTCTACCAAGATAAAGACAGCCACAAGCAACCATAATTGGATGTTTTTCCTGACAAGCATTGTTCATCCTGAAATAGGAGTCATAAACTAGAACCTGTATCTAGACTTTTGACTAACAGAATGATGAAGCAGATGAGCACACCAAGGTGTCAGACAATTAGCTTCTTGAGGGAAGATTGTTATGGTTTATACATTATTTATACACAGTTGGAAACTGGTTTCCAAAATCTGTTCCATGCTATTCTTGGCAGTCTACCAATCCCGTTTTTAGTCTTTAGTTGTCAGCTTGGCATTTGAAATTAATGCTAAGTTGAAATAGGGTATAAAACAAGGGATGATATGAAGCATTTCTTGTACTTTTTTGTTCATCTATAAAATGTATGCTTCCATTATGATGTTCTCATGCCCCTTTGTAGAAGAACACAACATTTTCAAACCAGAGTTCAAGTACTGGGGTAAGAGGGAACATACAATTCACATTCTGATATTTTTTCAGAGAGCAGTTATTGGTTATCAAGGATCCCCCTGGCCATTCTAACTTTTTAGATTCAACTCTATGCATAGTTATAACCACTTATCTTGGTGTTACACATTTTTCAACAAGCAGAATACGAACTGATATGGATGCATACTAAAAAGTGCATGCTAAGCAAGTAGAGTGATAGGTGCACTTCCGTCCTGGCAAACTGATGCAAATATTTTGAGAATCTGATCACACATAGTCTTCACATGAAAATACAGTTCCTCAAGACAAACTTCCTTCATGGTTCCCTCATGCTATTTAATAGCACTGATGTATTAACCAGCTTCTTCTGGCCAGATGGACTCCTGGTGCCTCTTATTGACTACAGACCCAGTGGTGAGCAGCAGAAAACTGCAACCCTACAGTTTCTTTTAGTTTTTCTTCCCAGCTCTGACCTAAGCCAAGCTACCGCTCATGATCAACCACTGAAAATCCTTAAAAGAAATAGGACATTTCTTCAGACAGTGGAGTAAAAAAGCATTTAAATTTGACTGCAAAATCCATCAGTATTCTTTCTGGATGAAATTCTGACAACTTACAGAAACCAAGAGAAGCCCAAGAAGAATCATTGATCTAGAATAGGAGTGTCAAACCTGTGTTGTCATGGCATCAAATGACATACTGTGACTTTTTTCCCCTTCGCTAAACTGGGCATGGGCGACAACCCTGATCTAGAATATAAAGTCAGAAAATGTACAATTCTCTTTTAGGCTATGAATGTAAAAGTCCCAAGCTCAGTGGACTTGTTTCCAAAGAAAAGGATTAGAACACACATGTAAGGCAATGCAGGCAATCCTGTATATGGTCTGACTTGGTATAAAGCAACTTCCTAAGCAATGGTGGGATTCAATTTTTTTTTACTACCATTCTGTGGGCATGGCATGGTGCGGCTTGGTGGATGTGGCAGGGGAAGGTTACTGCAAAATCCCATTCCCTCCCCTGCTTTCCAGCTCTGTTCTCTTGTGCAGGGCAACAAAAGAAGACCCAGCTGATCAGCTGGGACTTGGGAGGCAAGAATAGATGCGGGCAGTTAGAGGTGGTATTTGCAGGTTCTTTGAACTACTCAAAATTTCCACTACCGGTTCTCCAGAACTGGTCAGAACCTGCTCAATACCACCTCTGTTCCTAAGATAGGAATGGATAAGGTTGGACTCTTAGGTGCAAGTTTGGGCCTAAAATTAACTCCACAATTGTTACAAAGACATATGCACAGTCAGGCATGAACAAACAGTCAAGGCATGGTCAGAATTTTCCTGTTCCTTTTTCCTCTACAAGAAATCTTCTGGAAGATATTTTTTCCAAAGGGCATGGGAGAAAAGAAAGAAATAACTGCAAAAGTCCTAGAAATCTGAAAGAGGAAATGGTACCTACAGAACGCATGTTAGCATTGGTTTTGGTCTCATTCAACCCTAACAGCTCCACTGTGTACTGTGAGAGCTGTAGTGAATATTATATGAGGCTAATATTACTTTTCTGCCAACAGGGAACAAGACCTGGGGACTAAGTAAGCACCCTCCACTCCTTTTTCCCCTCTTTTCTGGCTATATTGTTATGCACATTCAACATAAAGTTTAGCCTCAGAATGCTTGTAAAATACTAGGTCATTGAAATGATAATACTCATTTGCTGCATTCAGTTTAGCACCAATAATCAGAAATTGTTGAAGAGGGATGTTTTTACATGGGACATAAAGTTTGTTCCCTCTCTCCCACTGCAACAATAATTTTCTACCAAATTATTTTGGTTTAATTTTTGTGACCAAGGGCCTATGCAGAGAACTCTTTCCCCAGTCTTGATAACTTTGTATGCATACATTGTACAATGAGAAACTGATGGAGTTTGTAAGATTTAAAGGAATTTATAAGATGTTCAAGATTATTACCTCTATTCCAGGTTTGTAGAAAGGGAAGGTGACTTGACTTAAAGTCTACTTTTCATCCTAAAGCAGGACTGTCAAACTCCCGGCCCTCAGGCCAGATGCGTCACGTGCTGGCCACGTCCCCACCTGGTTTAGAGAAGGGGAAAAAAAATCCCAATTCATCACGTGATACTGCTGTGACAATGTGAGTTTGACACCGCTGTCCTAAAGCAACTACTTCATTGTGTTGTTATAGAGTAAAAAGGCAATGATCATCCAAAACTCATTGAACAAAATTATGGAAAGCATCAAATAATATTTGATGGAACCATAAAGTTAAAAAAACATAAACATACAAAATAAATCATTAGTATATGTAGAGTAAACTACATATACTGTGGTAAAAAAAATGGCATTATGCAGTTGACTTTTACTTACCAAACCTTGGTAGGATGTATGTAGCTTTTGTATGCTATATTCTGGGAGCTTGAAATAGAGAACAGGAAATGTTGTATTGTTAGTCATTTTTAATTATTATAAACACTGTCTTATTTTATGTTAAGTGCACATTTTCTTATAACAGTAATATCATTGGTCTGTCTTACTTCCTAGCAGTAATTAGATTTCATTGTGATAAACTACTCAGCTTTCAGTATCATAACTTATTCACTTGGGAATTGAGTTACTGCCTCATGAAATAGAGGATTGGTTTATTTAATTACTTAATTAAACATTCTAACTTGGTCATTGCTGAAATGCATTTGGATTCACTAGTGACATTTGGAAATGTGTGTATTTTCTCTAAGCTCTTGTTCTTAATAATCTCTTCCTCTATCCTGTTTTTAATTGTACTATGCTTTTAAGTTTAAAAGCTGTGTTCCTAGACAAAGTGCAAATAACTAAGCAAATTGTTTTCATTCATTTACTTTATTTATTACGTACATTTGTTTCCTTTGACTCGAACTTTGACTCGAACCAATCTACTGGGGGCAAACCTCAAAAAGATTAAGAGAAAAAAACAGAAATTCTAGGACCTTCTAAGATCCGAAGAAAAAATAGAGATATGCTGAATTTATCAAAAAGGTTCCTGAAAATAATAATTACCAAAATAGTATTATAAACTAAAATTAGACCTATATCTTCTAAGAATAAAGCTTATTAAAATGTTCAGGTAATAGGAACCGTGGTGGTGCAGTGGTTAGAATGAAGTATTGCAGGCTACCTCTGCTGACTGCCGACTGCCAGCAGTCCAGCATTTCAATTTTTATATTTTCTGTTTTATCTATTATGTGTGCTGCTCTTTTCATCAGGTGATTTGTTACATAATTTGATCAATCAATCAATTTACCCCTATTCCTCCAAAGTTCTCAACATTGCAAGATAGGCAACAGTGAAAATAATGCATCCCCCACCCCCCGCAATTGCTTCTTTTGGGGTTGAGAATGGAAACCTGGAGTGTTCTCTGAAGAGTTATCGAGAAATCATAATATGGAGATATTCTGGTTCTAAGATAAGGGGTAATTAAATGGATTTGTCATCAATTTGATATTAACTTAAATTTTGCAATTTAGTTCCAGGAATTTGAACACAGAACCATATTAAATATAGTTTTGAAGATAAAAATATTAAGGTTTAAATCTAATGGAATATTCAGGGAAGACTTAAAATTCAACCTGCCAATTTCAATACTGCTAATATGCCATTTTTATTTCTATCACCATATATTTATTTTATATTATAAATAGTTGAAAATGCTGAAATTATGAATGAAATGGATATAATCTAATACTGATTATTCTTATTGTTGCCTAACTCGGAAGAATTGATGACTAGAATGGCTGGGGTGGTCTAGGAGTTGAAAACCAACATATCTGAAGGGTTTCAGATTGCAGAAAAATAATTCAATCAAGAAATGGATATTGCATGGTATTAAAACAGTACGCACTGATATCTTGATATCAGATAACAGATAATCAGAGTTGGAAGGGACCTCCTGCCCAAGCAGGAGACCCTACAACATTTCTGACAGATGGGAGTCCAATCTCTTCTTGAAAGTCTCAAGTGATGGCGCTCCCACAACTTCCAAGGTATTATCATCATACATGAACTTTCATAGCTGCTTTGTTTCAGAGAAGGAAGGAAGGACAGGGCAATCACAGTTTTTTAAAATGTCAAATGGTGGAGTTATCACATAACTTTCAAATAGTTAAAACCCTGTAGGAAAAGCTGCATTCAAAAGGAGTTGTGAAAATGAATTCAGTCCTCAGGAAATTGTATAGAAACTAAGTATGTAATAAGGAGAAACACTTTTTTTTTTATTATTCTGACTGCTTTGTTCCACCAAGGTTAAGTAATACACTTTTCTTTTTTCTTTCAACTCTGCTTTAAAAAAAAATCATTGCATTATTACTCTGAAGCCAGTTGTGTGTGGTACAAGAATATTAGGTTTTTCCATATTATTAACAATATCACATGTGACACCTTTTATTAGTCAAAATGTTTGGAGAACAGAAAGACAATGGATTTCATGGGAAAGTTTATATATGTTATGAAATATCATTGCTGCAATGGGAATCAATAAAAGGAGAGACAAGAGTATACAGTATATGTTCATGGACTCATATGGAATTGTACCGTTCGAAGGTAAAGGCATCTTCTAGTCAGACCACACATTAATCTTGGCCTGCCTGACCCCAGGAAACCCCAGGTCACACAGAAAAAAGTACCACCTGAGCCTTTCAGCAAAGTCTGACATTTTGAATGAAATTGATAGGAGATTGGCAGACATCTCAATCAAAACCGCTAGAAATCCCCTCAGGATATGGAAATCCTTTACACCCACAAAAACAATAAAATTGGCCAAAGGTTACATGCCCATTCAGGTAAATACCAGACAATAATACCTAGTAATAAACAAAAAGTTCCCTTCCTCCCTGTAACTTACACCTGCAGTTGCAATGTTAATTATGGAGGAAGCCAGTTGATATGGTAATGAGTGGAAAAAATTGACAAGTTTAGTAGGGTGCCTGACCACTGAATACCCTCTTTTGGCCATCCAATTAATTGCAGTTTGCAATAATTCCTGTGTGTGTGTGTTCTACTCCTGGGAGGAGCAAGGGGAAGGTAACTACCTCAAACCTGTAGTTGCAAACTGAGTTTACTCTGCAGCCTACTTTTTGATTACTGTACTGCATGTTATGTTGTCAAAATTAACTCTGCCTCTGCTCCAACAAACTTGTTCCCTAGATTCAAACTCAAAACTTTCCTCTCATATATTTGTGAATATTTCTCTATATTGTACAATATGTTTATGTAACAGTAAATAAAATACAAAAGTAAGTAAGTTAAGTAAAATACAAAATTAGGAACCAATGCTCCATATAATAGCGTAAAATTATGCATAATGCTTTGCAGAGCAAACATAATCACTGTTCCCTAGGAAAAAACTATTTAAATTTCAAGAGTATTGTAATGGAATATTTTACATTCAGTTAGTAGAAGTGTATGGGCACAAGCAGTGAGCAATCAATGGGGTGGACAGAATAAATAAATGAAAACCAGAAGAGGAGAAAATTATCTGAAACAAAGTTAAAGGGGAACTCTAGAGTTTTGGACATGATCCTACATATTGCTGTCCATGGCCTCTTTAGCCCAAGAACATTGCCCATCTCCTGCCTATATTATATTTAAAAAGTTTTTGACCTCTCATATAAAGTTTGGCACATTCATTGATTCAATCTTTTATAATTCAAAGTGCAAAATTTACACACTTACCACCTGTCTACTTTTTGCTAACCTGACATTGTCCCAAAATGTTAAGCCTTAATTCCCATTATTCATGCCACTGACCATTCTGGCATAAGCTAATGAAAGTTGCATTCCATAGTTACTTTAAGATATAGGTCTGAATGTGAATCAATCAGTTTTCTATTCTCATTAGCCCAAAGCTCCTGTATAATTTTTGGTTGATAAGGACATTAAGATCCCTTTCATATGTACTCATGTATCTCCATCCTATATTTGTGATTTAATTTTTTTCTTCCCATTTAGTACTTTACATTTATTCTCATTATATCATATTGTATTAATTTCAACCATCTGCTCAAGTCTGTTTTCATGGTTTCAATTTTTCTCTCTCTCTTTTTTAAAATCTTCCTAATCATTGGGGATTTCTCTTTCCATATATGATTGACCTTCTTTATAAAAACTTGTTGTTATGAGGAATTAATACAATGGTTTGATGATTTGCCCATGCTCTTGTGTTTTTTCTGACTTGCACCAATCTTCACTAGCCCACATATTCCATTCCACTAACCTTGAGCTGTTAGCACCTTAATTACCTCTTACCTTAGGACTAAGCATGTTAATTCATTGTAGGGCCAAAGGCATTTTAGTAGATTGTGGTCTAACATAAAGAGGAGGAATTCAGATCTCTCCCTGTTAATATAAGCTGAATACTTGACTGGCAACGCTTAAGTGAAAGCAAATAATTAGCATCCCATTCCAGTAGTTTTGTTTAGTTGGCTGACTTAAATGTAAATATGGGGGTGAGGATTTCTTTCTCCTGCAAAATATCATACACAACTTTACATTATTATATAGTACATTGGGCTCTGATAGCAAATAAATCAATTTCTACAGTCACTGTAGGCAAGACCAACAGCCATCTGTTTAGCTTATATCAGCAATGCAAAGCCTTTCCTAGCTGAATGCTGCTGACTCCCCCTCCAGAGTCCTGTCTTCTGTTGCACACTGGGGCCAGAGGCAACCACCATATCATAGAATTTCCACCGCACCAGCTGAGATAACTCATCCCAGGGGCTGCTCTCTGGAAGCAGACAAGCAGGCTGCCATGCTGCTTTACAGTGTGTTCAGCTGCTATCAGGATTTATAGAGTAATTGAGGGGAAGGGATGGTACGACTCCAGGGATTGGTTACAGGAGATAGGACTTTCATCTTCAGGTCATCTAACAGCTGTTGGGTGGCTTGTGCAGGATGACATGAATGATGGTTGAGGCCCAGTGATTGAAAGACAGCACACAACCAGACATGAGGCACACAATACCTACAATAATAAACACTAATTGGCAATTTGACCAGGCACCAACAAAAAAGGATGTTGAACATCAAGAGGAAAAAGAAAAGAACCTGGAAAATAGACTTTAGGTAGTCAGATGGTGAAACTGAAACAAAAAAATTAAACAAATTTGCTATTATAATCATTATTATCACTATTATTTTAAACATCTGGGGGGGGGGAGGGAATCTCCACTACAAGAGTTCAAAATGTTCCCAGCCTCAACCCAAATATACAGTGTGGAATTTAGTAGAAGACCCTGTCATTTGCTTCAGAGTCAAAACAGTATTCCTCCCCTCTCAAAGAAAACAAATAACCCTTGAAATGACTATAGGGAAAAAGGAATATACAGACAGTCCTCAACTTACAATCACAATTGGATCCAAACTTTATGTTGCTAAGTAAGAACTTTGTTAAGTGAATTTTGTCCCATTTTATGACTTTTCTTGCCACAGTTATTAAGTGAATTACAGCAGTTGTTAAATTAATAACATGGTTGTTAAGTGAATCTGGCTTCCCCATTGACTTTGGTTGTCAGAAGATTGCAAAAGATGGTCACATGGCAGTGGGACACTACAACCATCATAAATATCCACCAGCTGTCAAGCATCTGAATGTAAATAATGTGACATGGGGATGCTGCAGTGGTCATAAGTGTAAAAAATGGTCATAAGTCACTTTTTTCCAGTGCCATTGTAATTTTGAATGGGTACCAAATGAACTGTTGTAAGTTGAGGACTACTTGTATTGCATATTCATTATAAGAAAGTAAAATTTTCTTAGTTGAAGGTATTCCACAGTAGCCAATTTTAGTTAATTACTTGTTAGTAATTGTTAGTAATCAGCAGAATATGTATCCTGATGCTGTGCATATCATAGCGGGGGACTTTAATCAAGCTGATTTAAAAGCAGCGCTCCCTAAATTCTATCAGCATGTGTGCTACTAGAGGAGTAAACATATTGGACAAAGTATATACCAACATCAAACATGGTTATAAGGTTATACAATTACCACATTTGGGACAATCAGACCATATGTCACTGTTTTTACCACCAGCGTACATTCCTCTTAGGAGACGGGCTCTGCCTATAATAAAGACAGTGAAATCTTTGCCAGAAGATGCTTCCCAAGAACTTCAGGATTGTTTTGAGAACACAAATTGGGACATTTTTTACCAACTTGACCTAGAGATGCACACTGCAATTGTTCTGTGCTATATCAAACACTGCACAGATACTATCACTGTGGATAAATGTATTAGGATCTATCCCAATCAGAAACCCTGGATGACCAAGGAAGTCCAGCGCCTCTTGTGTGAGAGGACCAAGGCCTTTAGGTCCGGTGATGGGGCAAGATACATTGTTACCAGAGCTAATCTAAAGAAAGGTATTCAGAAGGACAAGACTGATTGTAAGAGGAAGATTGAGGATAATTTTTATAACAATAACATGAGGCAGGTGTGGCGAGGGATTCAACAAATTACAAACCATCAACCGACCAATGTCATCCCTGCTGAGGGGGATGCTTCATTGGCAGAGGAACTGAATCATTTCTTTGCTCGCTTTGAAGTGGAGACATCAGAGACCGATAAAATATAACCACCAGCCAATTGTAGCGCCCAACTCATTGTGGAGGAACAGGCAGTGAGGAGCATTCTGAGGACTGTGGACCCTAGAAAGGCTGCTGGTCCTGATGGTATCTCTGGCCAAGTGCTTAAAAACTGTGCTGATCAGTTGGCTGGAGTCTTTACCAGGATCTTCAAACGGTCTTTATCTTTATTCCATCTTGTTTGAAGACTTCCACCATTGTTCCGCTACCAAAGAAGTTCCCTATCAATGATTACAGACCAGTGGCACTCAATCCTATCATCATGAAGTGCTTTGAGAAATTGGTCTGCCGGCACATCATTTCTGGTTTTCCGCATACATTTGATAAACACCAGTTTGCACACAGAAAAAAAAAGATCTACAGAGGACACTATAGCCATCACTCTTCACACTGCTCTGACTCATCTAGAACAGCGGGAGGCTATGTGAGAATGCTTTTTGTGGATTTTAGTTCTGCGTTTAACACAATTCTTCCACATAGACTAGTGTCTAAACTTCTGGACTTTGGGCTTTCTAATTCAATCTGCCTTTAGATTATGGATTTCCTGTCTGGCCGCTCACAGAGGGTCAGATTAGGTAATCATATCTCTTCAGCCCTTATTCTTAACACTGGTACACCATAGGGTTGCGTGTTGAGTCCCTTACTCTATACTCTTTATGTGCATGACTGCATTCCCACTCACGCTAGTAATACTATTGCTTAATTTGCAGATGATACAACAGTGGTGGGACATATCTGAGGGGGATGAGTCTGCCTACCTAGATGAGGTGGACTGGTTGCTTTCATGGTGTGGAGACAATAACTTGGTCCTCAACACCAATAAGACCAAGGAGCTTATAGTGTACTATAGAAGGAACAGATCAGACATCCAGCCCTTGTTTATCAATGGAGACCAAGTGGAGCAAGTGGCCAGTTTTAAGTTTCAGGGTGTTACCCTAAAAGAGGATCTTGCCTGGGGTGCCCACATTGCAGCCCTGGTCAAAAGGGCCCAGCAGAGACTATACTACCTGAGGCTTCTCAGAAAACAACAACTGAATGAGAAACTGCCGATGACCTTCTACCGGTGCACCATAGAGAGCATTTTAACATACTGCACCTCTGTATGGCTTGCCAATTTCACAGTGGCAGATAGGAAAGCACTCCAGAGAGTTAATGTCTTTGCCCAGAAGATCATTGGTTGCCCTCTCCCCTCTTTGGAAGAGCTTTATAGCTCCCACTGCCTTAAGAAAGTTCAAAACATTCTCAAAGATCCATCTCATCCTGGGCACCCCTTTTTTGAACTATTACCATCTGACAGATGGTACAGAATAATTAAAAACAAGTACAAATAGGCTGATAAACAGCTTCTATCCCAGGGCAGTAGCTCTTTTGAATTCTGCTGTATAGTGCAGTGTTGGTGTGGTGTCGGGGGTTTCCAGTTCAATGTGTGAAGGATGAAGGATGTGTGTTTGTGTTTATTTTCATGGTCATGGTCATGATGTGCACTGAAGATGGTGTTTGATTTTGTTGAAAAATGTTGTACATTTTTTCCATTTTTGAATCTAAGTTTAGTTAAGTAAGAATTTTTTATGAAAAATTTTCCTTAAAATGTATTCCGGCTTGCACTTCTCCAAATGTATTTGTGTGTGCAATTATGTGAAATATACATAAAAATTGCTAATAATTTTTCATTATGGATTATATTTTGTATGGTATTTTCCTATCTGTATTCTCCGCAATACATTTTTATTGCTGGCTCTAATCTGTTTACAGGTCAGAATGTGCAAAATTCAGCAAATAAGCTTTCAAGTGTAAATTCTGCCATCTCCTAGTTTTAGATGCACATTTGTTTGAATGTGACTAATTTTAAGAGGAAATTTTTCTTTCCATAAGGACTGTTCTTTTTCTAAAACTCATTAAGATTGTATCAGTGAAGAGAAATCTACAGGTAGTTGTCCATTTACAACTGTAATGGAGTCTGCCCATGATGTCAAGTTGTGACAGTCATAAAGCAAGACACCACATGATACCACAGATCCACTTTTTGCAGCAGTCATTAAAGCAAACGTCACAGTTGTTAAACAAATCCATTGTTCACTAAGGAGTGAAAACTGGAAGTAAACATTGGTTTTCAGCAACATGTTATGAAGCATAGTCATATGACCATAGAATGCTTCAAATAATCAGAAATGTGGGATGGTTGTTAAGTGTCTGAAATATGACCATGTGACTTGGGGGACCGGTCATTACAACTTTAGAACTTGATTGTATGAACCCTTTGGTAGTTGGGGTCCTTCATAAGGTTGGTCACTAACCAACTAGTGGTAAATTAAGGCCTACCTGTATCATTGTAAATCAAGGCCTACTTGTCTCCCTCAGAACTTCTAATTCAAGACAAATTTCTTGTTCTTCTTTCCATTCCACTAAGATGTGTTCATTTCTGGGAATGAGAAGAATCAAATTCTGGTAAAAATTTGTATAAATAACTCATTTATAAATTAACTAATGTATATTTTTTACATGTCAAGTAAATTGTCTGTTCTGCCCTACCAGCTTTTTCACCAAGGAGATATTTTTCAGTGAATAGTGCAACTTGTCATGCGTGTTTGAACTAATAATAAGGAACATTACTGTCACTCAGGTAAATTTATAACATCACTGCATCTGAAATGAAATGTGAATTATTCTAGGATACTCGCACGTACCCAGGCAGGTAGCCTGTGGCATCTATTCTAACAACTAAAGACTGTAGCCCAGGGCTGGATATGATTGCATGGGAAAATATACTCTTTTTCAATTTTTCAAGATATAAACCAAATGCTTCACAAATTGGTCATGTTCCATTTAACTCATATTAATCTGCATTGTATCTCCTAAGGGCAGAAAATGCTCCATTTTCTTTCTTTCTTTAGTTCATATAAGTTGTTTTGGTTTGTTTTATTTTTGATAAAACATATTCAAAAGTGGGTATGAAATTATAATAAAAGGAAACACCCCCTCATTAAAAAATGTTATTAATTTAATCAGTTACTAGCTTAATTGAAGCAACTTTTTTTTTATCACCATATACAACACAATGTGTATTTGTAGAGTAAAATTTTTATTTAACATGCAGTATATTTCTTAAAGGCCTAACAAAATTATCATATATAACTATAAGGATTTCTTAAAATTTAGTTTCAGATTTTTAAAAATCAAATGGTGAACACCTCTTTAAAATAAAAGATTAGGAGAAACTTATTATTTGTTCTCAGCTGGTATTCAGATTCTTGGACTATCAAAGACACAAGAAGCTATGGTAGACACTGAGTTCTGTTTTCTGTATTGCCATATAATTGAAACCCTACCATAGTCTTACAAGAATTGTCTCTGATGTCTCTCTCTCTCTCTCTTCCTGATAACT
Source organism: Notechis scutatus (assembly GCF_049901735.1). Taxonomy (NCBI): domain Eukaryota; kingdom Metazoa; phylum Chordata; class Lepidosauria; order Squamata; family Elapidae; genus Notechis; species Notechis scutatus. Next base: position 33,463,146 of record NC_142025.1, on the reverse strand, counting down.
CCAGTAAGAATCAGGACTGTCTGGAGGATGAGTGTGTGTGTGTGTGTGTGTGTGTGTTCTGCTACCATAGCAACCTTGCAAGGCCATTTTATGTTGGAACTCCAAAACTGAGGGGAGTTAAGGAAAAGTTGTGAATCTTTAGAATTGTAGAAATACAATTTCTTTAGCACAGACAACAGAATAGCTTGCTTTATTAATGTAGAAGAAAGGGGAACTAGGGGAACTAAACAACTTTGCAGAGGCATCTTAACTCTGAATGACTGTTGCTAAATGACTGATCATTAAGTGAGAACTGCCCAATTGTCTGTGTCTACCATATCTATAAAAGGTCACTTTAGCGAGATCTTCATGTTGCTGTTGAGAAGCATTGCTTGCCACATAAAAGCTTAATGGTTCTGAGTTCTGTTTTTTGTATTGCCATATAATTGAAACCCTACCATAGTCTTACAAGAATTGTCTTTGATGTCTCTCTCTCTCTCTTCCGGACAACTCCAGTAAGAATGAGGACTGTCTGGAGGATGAGTGTGTGTGTGTGTGTGTGTGTGTGTGTGTGTGTGTGTTCTGCTACCATAGCAACCTTGTTGAGATGTTTTACTTCATTCTGAAACCACTTCTGGCTACTAAAAGTGGAAGTGTATGAAAGCAATGTGAAGCAAAGCACTATAGAGACTTCGCTTCATTCTTTAGATGAGAAGCAGCTTCAAAGGCGTAATTTCCTCAAAGTGTTGTCCAAACAAGAGAACCTTTCAGAATTTACCATAGCTTTAGGGGTTGGTGTTATTCAAAAAAACAGAAAAAACCTCTCAAACTTTCTTCTTCTAGCCCTATAAAATATTTGAATAGAAAACAGGAAATAGCCTAGAAAAATTAGTGGTGGCAACCAGGACAAAAGCTATATTTGATTTAGTTTATTGACATTTATATTTAAATAAAGGAGATATAGTTACGTAGTTCAGTTTTACTGTCAGTAACATTAACCTTTACAATCTAGTTATAGCTTTGAAGGATTTCTGATGGACTGCATCCAAAACTTTTTAAGAATGATGTGGCTATAGATGATAATGAGAATTAAAAAATAGCTTTTTCTCCTAGTGATATATTATTCTTTAAATAATCTTAATGCAAGCTAAGACAGATGTGATATCACAGGTTCTAAAAAAATGATTTCACCAATCATTCTTTGGAGACTACCTAGAAGTCTTCCTTATAAATGAGAACAGACATTAAACACAACAGACTTCTAACAGTGCTGTTCTCCTTGAGCTTTGTTCATGGTACAGCCCAGCCTCATCTGTGTTTTTGAAGTGAAATATTGTAAGATTGCTAATCAATATGAAGAGTGACAGGATCATTTGTCAAACACAACTCAGTATGGCAGCTGTTGTTGTCAGTCTCCCCTTTTTCTATTTTCCAAAAAGCTGAGGAGGGACCTGATTATTGGCCTTAGGCATGGCCATTCAAGCATTCTAGCCAGGCAATTCACTGTTGCATGAGAAAATAGCTACTATCCCTTTGCTTTTTTGCTAATATTCTTTGTGGTTAGCAGCAGTTGAAGGGAATAAGCTGCCAAGAGACTGGCAGGAAGTATATAATAGTTTCAAACAATGGGATGTCAAAGACACTAGACATACTGCAAGAGACCAGATGATCTTTGAGAGATGAAAAACCTATTAACCTATAAGCAGTAGATGATTATTATGTACATATTACCACTCGGTGGTAGATACTCTTGGATTGTCTTCTTGCTAGAAAATCAGTCTCCAAAAGCTCCAACAGATTGTAATGAACGCCTTCTTCTGCTCTAGTCACAAACCAGAAAAGCAGCAGATCGTTCTTTACAAAAAAAAAATCCCTCTACAGATGATAAATATGGTTATGAACACTTCTACCCACCACAGTTTTTTATAATAGCAATGCTCCAACATTTAGGAGCCCAGGAATGAAAGTATTGCACTGAGCTTCAGAAGTTGTGGTGGAAATGAATGCAATTAGCTATTGTAGTTCAGCATTTAATGCAAATGAGCAGACATAATAGTTAAAAAGAAAAGAAAAAAAGAGAAGTAGAAGTGGGTAGTAAAGCTCAGGGAATAGGACCAAGGATGAAAGAAGGATAAGTCACAGAGAAGTTAGTGAATGGAATTGGGGAAAAGTAACACCCATACTATAGGAATGAAATAAAAAAGGTGAAGGAATATTATCACAGGAAATATATGGAGATTTCCCTTAATCCAAGAATTGAATAATTTTTTTCATGTTTTATTTATTTTATTTGTATGTATTAAATTCTGTCTGATCCGTAACTGCAACAATGCAAGGAAGGAATTTACAACAGATCAATCTGAATTTTACCAATGTTCATTCTCCACTCAATTCCAAATGGCAGCTTGAAACATTATTGAAAAAGTAATTTTCATCTAAGATTTGGAGATTCTCCAAATGATATACCCATGATATACCTATCATTCATGGAAAGAATCTCCGATATATTCTTAAGCTTATAGTTTTATTTTATTTGCTTTTGAAATCATATTGTGTGTCTTCAAGAACAAAGAGACACATGCAAAATAGCCATTATTACATCACAGTAGGTATCATTAGACAACAGTGTAATGGGGAAGAACAGGAGTGGTGTCACTGATACAATTTTATAGCTACTTAGCTGCCAACTAATGCCCCAACACAAGGTGGGAGTGAACATTAACAATGATCTTCAATCTCAATTATTTCTTTGTTTTACATTTTAGTTTAATGTAAGCAGCATCAGAAGTAATCCTGAAAGCCAAAAATTTAAATTAATTACTTGTGCAGCCATAAAATGCTTAATTTATTTTTGACAAGATAATGTGTATTATAAAACATTTACAACAAATTATATAATAGATTTTGATCTCTACTGTCATCTAATACCCAAGTGAAGTCATCATTTCATCATCTAATTTTAAACCTGTTTCTGAAAATAAGGAAAATCCTGCTTGGCAAACATATTTTGCTTTCCACTTGTTAATATGGACATATATTAACTGTTTACCAATATATTCTGTGAAAATAGCTGATAGGAATGCAATTAAGCATCTGCAAAGATCATTGCAGAGGTTATGGGAAATAGACCTACAAGGATCTTTCTGAATCTGAGGCCTACATCAAACATCACAAGCAAGAGAAAGTTCTCTATGTTAATTTCTCTAATAGCTAGTGGGCCACTTCCCCAAATGCTCCAGGTTATATTTTAATCAAAAGGCAGAACATTCTCATTGTTCAAATTGATTATCAGTCAGAAGGGCTATTCTTGGGTTCACTTACATTCCACATTAACCATGGCCTGTTATTCAAGACTTTGACTTGACCTTTGCAGAATTGGAGGGAGGGAGGGAGGGAGGGGAGGGAGGGAGGGAGAGAGAGAGAGAGAGAGAGAGAGAGAGAGATCATAGAATAAAAGAGATCATAGAAATTAAAGTATATGAAATAAAAACCGAGTGAAACTTTTAAATAACAATAGGAATGGTTTAATAAAAATCTGGACTTTAATGAAAATACATGAATTTGACTATGGATTCAGTTCAAGAATTAAAAAAATGTATGTAAATATTTTCAGAAAAAAAATCAGAAAATGCAGTTACCAGTTAATGAAGGATTATTCAGTTTTCTGTACCTCAAGTGATATCATCAGGGTTGCCCATTGTCAAGTAATAAACACTGAAAGCCAACAATTGATATTAATTTTCTGATTTGGTCAACTTTGGAATATATATACTGCTCTTGCTGGATAGACAGTAACTAAATACACTAATTACAGAAGTGTAATAACTCCAGAAATTATTATGAAAGAAAATTTGAAGGATGTGAAGCTCTGTGGTAACACATTTTGCTTTTTTTAGAGATAGGGTCTGTGTTGCTTTATTGTTAAAAAAACTAGATATGTTAGAAATAAGAAGAGAAGTCTAAGGGAAAGCAAGATAGCAATTTTCCAATACTTAAAATGCTATCATAAGGTATAGGATATGTATTTATTCTCCTTGTTGCATAAAAGTAGGGCAAGACTGAATAGGTAACAGCTTGACAAAGAGAGAGGTCTCAAATAGTCTGAGGGTTTTTCCCTAGAAAAGGTTTTGGAATAAAAGCCCATTTCCATACCTATGATTCTGTTGCTCTATAGTTTTAATTTCAAGGGAGAATGTTGATATTAATGTTTAATGTTAGAATATTAATGTTTGGACACTCCACAATGTGTTGACCATCCTGTTATATAGTCTATGGCTCACAGACAACATCTTCAGCCAAACACTTCAGACTAAACCAGACAATAAGTAAATGCAGGAAAAAAAACAGCTCCTGCCTGACACCTTCAGATAACTCTCATTCTGCCTGCCTTAAAAATGCCAGTTTTTGAGTTTATAGCTTATACCAGTAGATGAATTCCTAATTTACAAAAACAAAAATGGAAAGGGATAAGCTTTTCAGTTAAGCATCAGAAAAATCTGTAGGACCTACTTCTATGGACCTTTAGTCTTGCCTTATTGTTTACAAAGTATATGTTTAAATAGTCTATATTGTACAGGTTGTCCTTGACTTACAACAATTCATTTAGTGATCATTCAAAGTTACACAGCACTGGAAAAAGTGACTTATGACTATTTTTCATACTTATGACCATTACAGCATTCCCATAATCACATGATTAAAACCAATTAGCAATTGGTTCATTTTATGATGGTTACAGTGTCCCAAGATCACGTGATCACCTTTTGTGACTTTTTAACAAGCAAAGTCAACTAATCCTAAATAGGACAGCATTACTGCATCCACAAACACAGACAGGAGTGTTGGTTGCATAAAACATTAGCTGGGTAGTGGGTGACATGGCATACAGGCTACAAACCTTTTTATCCGTTCCTAATGGAAGAGGGCATCACTTACACCTTTGATTTGAAAAGGTGTAAAAAGAGCAGACTATTTTAGAAATATTCAAGATGGTGCTGCTGTTTTTTTCTTAGAGGATGTTCTAGAGCAGGAGTGTCAAATTCATGTCATAACGGTGTTGTCACGTGACATATCAGACTTTTTTCCCCTTCGCTAAACAGGGCGGGGGTGCACCTGATGCATCTGGTCCATGGGTGGCAAACTTGACACCTGTTCTAAAGAATGTTTCACCCATAGAAATGCTTTATATTTCTTGTGTACAGGAACTCAATAAAGAGCAGAGATCAGGTTTCAAAGATCAGCTTCCGAAAAACAAAAGAAAACAAAACATATGAAGCTAACATTTAAGAAGAAGCAAGTTCAAATTCTTGTCAACAGGATAAAGCTTTGATATGTCTCCCATGTAAAGGTCAATATTTCTGTTGTCAAAATTCCAAAATATTCTAAAAATAATATAAATAATATAATAATATTTAGAATATTTTAGAAGAAATTCAGCATCAATATTTGCAATGCCAAATTATGGTTGAAAACTAGCTTGTAGTAGATATTGAAGGAGGAAATATGGCAGAAGAATAGATCTCCTTTCTCAAATACACAATCCAATCCCAGGGGTGTGTGGAAGCTGCTAGTTTAGGTATAAAACATTTTTAAAAAATCTGATAAGGAAAAGCTACCAAGAGGTTAATATAGACTCCAGGAATCAGGTACTGTCAGATAAATTCCATAAACAGTAACTCTTAAGAAAGAAATTTCATATGATCATGAAATACTGCCTCTTTGTTCTCTCAAAGCTAAAAGTTGACTTTGTAGTCCTGCACTCATAGTTCTGTCCTAACTACATCACCAAACACCTTATATGTAGTTATATGCAATCAAATATATATGCATGTTTTTATTCAGATTGGATACCACCCAATTCCCATTGACTCTGTGCAGTTGACAACAGTAAACTAATATTTTAAAAAAATGAAATAATGAATAATTAACCAAAACAGGACAAAACTAACTACAAAATAATTGCAAGATGGCAATCCAATAATAAAGCAAACTTTTCTGTGCCAGTGCTGCAAGCGGGATGCCTCCCACAGTTCTGCACTTTAAAGTACACTTTTGCATAGGGCAGGATGGGTGAATCTGAAACTCTGAAAAGCTTGCCAGTGATCAGCAAGGGAGCCATGGGGACTTGCTGGAACTGCCACCACAGTGGCTTCAACACTGCTGGAATCCACCACCACCCCCGGACTATTATTCCTTATGCCCCTGCCTCCACTTCCTCCTCCTCCTCCTCCTCCTCACCATCATCAGAAGATAAAAGTCCAGCAGACCCGTAACACAAATATAAACATCATAAATAGGGGAGTCCTATCCCCCTATCCAAACATCATCAAAATCACATGGATCATATAAATCTTGAGTAAGGGCACATGCCACAGCACAAACAATGCTACAGAAAAGGTAGGTTTACAAAAGGTAGGTTTACAGATCCCGTAAAAGTCTCTGTTTAATCAAGGGGACCCAAGCATGGCTACTCTGCTGGATAGTATCAGATGGGTAAAACTTAACTCTTTTAGTCACCACTGTACTGTATTTTGTGTAGCATTGAGTATAGGGTTGCATTGACTACCTTTTAATATATGCTGAAATAGAAATTAATAATAGTGCATAGTCAGAAACTTAGAGTTTATACTAGTAGTCCTTGCTTAATGACCACTCATTCAGGGACCAAAGTTACAATGGTGCTGAAGAAGTGCTACTTTCAAATGGTTCTCGAAATTCTGGCTGTTGAAGTATTCCCACGGTCACATGATCACCTTCCCAGGTGCTTCCTCACAAGCAAAGTTAATGAGGAAGCTGGAAAGAACTCGCTTATCACATGAGATTGTGGTCACATGAGGTTCTAATTTAATGACTATGCACAATTCAGCAGCAATCAGGACTTTTGGAATTCATGTCATTAAGCAGCATGGTCATGTGACATCATGCTTAACAACCATATCAGTTAGAGATGGTGTTTTCAGTCACAGTTATCACTGTTAATCAAGGACTGTCTGTATGAGTAGTATTCAGATTGTATGATTACAGTCTAATTACTAGATTTGGTAATTATTTTATCATATGTTTTCATGTTCTTACAAAAAAGTACATTGTGAATTTAATATTAAATAATACATACATAAGGATTTACCATCTCCTGAAAGTTATTTCTAAGTATTCATTGATGAAACTATGGAGATGTTAAGGTCAAGTCTTATGGATGTTTACAATAAGTGTTTTTCAAGTCAGAGTGTTAAAAAGAATTATGCAGAATCAATGCCATTAAAGTCAAACAAGATTTATATCTTTATATAAAGAAGATCTGTAATTTGGCAAATTAAATCTGTCCTGGAAGAAGTGAGTCCTTGGGCATTGTTGCAATAACACCAAATACAATGATCATGTAAGTCCTTCTGTTTGTTTTTCTATTGAATGCCCAAGCAAAAGTCATTTTGATTTTTGTCAATCTACTGAGCTCAATTAATTTTTCTATAGTCATTGCAAATCCTTGTTGATGGTTTGTTTTCCCTTACCAATTCTGCAATTATATCGGTCTCTTAAATGGCAGCATTGACTTTATGTTAAATATTAATTTTAACTAATTAAAATACAGTTTTTCAAGTATTACTATATATCAGCTAACCTATAAAATGCCCTTACCCTTTTGTAGAAGTACAACTGATTTCATTTCTTGATTGAATGAATAATTTGACATTAATTAGAAAATATGATATATTTCCACTTATCCAGGAGTTGGTCATATTTTCATATGAACTGCTACTTCACATATTTTCTTTACTTAGCTATTACTTTTACTTTCTATCTTTCCTCCAAGAACCTAATATCAATCCTACTTTCTCATAATGTCAGAAGTCCTTCTATCTTTGTTCCCATGCTTCAGCATAACTCCCATTGCATTTTATCCTAGTGGAACTTTTTTTAGATTAAGAAAAGATAGAAGGGAAAGTGTACAAAGATGGCTAATAAGAGTGCAGGTGGCTGGGATGGAGAGGGAAAGATACTTTCACAATAAAAAAATATATTCCAAACATTGTCATGAGAATATTTTGACAAGTTAATCCAATAAGAACACAGGAGAGCATTATATATGGATGATTGCCATATATAATGCAAGACCGAGTTTTCAAGATAAAATATCTCAGGTAGGTGATCTTTAAGAATAAGCTAATGATATGCATCATTTCCTGAAAATGCTTCAGGGAGTCATTAAGAGACAGTTCAAAGGAGGGAGGGGAATGAAGACAAAAATAACTGGCAATTGACAAGTGAACTATTCATTACATGAGCAAAATCATGATTAGGCTTAAATATATATAGGCATTTTATGACAATTTAGTAAACTGACTCATAGGAGGAAGAGGCAAATGCATTGGACTACAACACCTGCCAGCCTTTCTCAGCACAGGCAATATGATCTGGAGGTTTTAATAAGTGCTGTTTCATTGGGTATTTCAATAATGAAATATACTGTATGCAGCCATAGTTGGAAAGTTCTGCAGTGATATGTAATTTCAGTCTCTCTGAAGTTCAAGGATGGCCTAAACAATTTGGGCTGGCATTCTCCATTTACTATTATTTGACAGTTTCTTAAATTTAGTGAGTGTTGATGGAGAAGATAAAGTAAACAAAAAATATCTGGAAAAGAGTAGGGAATAAATTTTCTACTGAATAGAGTTCCCCCATTTTAAAAAGGTGCTACATTTTGTAATTGCTTGGTGTTTGGATCTTCCTGGACAAAGTTTGTTCATCTGAGCATATAAGTTAGTTTCATTGAATATAACAGACAAAAGCAAAATTTAAAGTTGGGAGGGTTATATTTGTCCCATTGAGAACTATCTGAGGCATTGGGTTAGTAATTGATTAAAAGGAATGGATCTTTGATTCTTCACTGATTGTTGGAGAGCTGTTATTTTTATATTTTACCTGTTCACTAATGAGAATTCTCTGTAAAGACTTATGAGTCGGTATTGATTTCTGATCACTGCCTGGATAAGTCCCTCTAGTTATTTTGGCAAGATTTTGGAAGTGGTTTGTCATTGCCTGTTTCCCAGGTGTGAGAAATAGGGACTGGCCTAAGGTCACCCAGTTATCTTTAAGCTTCAGGTGAACTCAGGGTCTCCGACTTTCTAGCCTCATGCCTTTAATCAATATACCAAACTCAAAAGGCGATTGAATAGTTAAAAAGAATTTCAAAGAGTAGCAAAATGGTAAGATCTATTACCAAAAAGAAAATGAATGAAATAGAATAAGTAAAATCCAGTCTTCCAATAGAATGAAAAGAGTTAGGTTACATTATTTTCAAGATTCCTTCCAGCTATGATATAAGATTCTATAAATTGAAAAGTAAATTATTTTAAACTTTTCAATTTTAAACTTGAAAGTTGTTTATTTGTTGTACTAAGAATGATACTATATTTCCTAGATTTAGCTTTCTGCTAGCGGTGTTCAGTAAGATGGGTACCATAATTGAACATTCCCCTTCTCATAGTCTTCTGAAGAGTCTCATTGATCCAATTGGAAATCCCAATGTTTTTTTCCCACAGTTGAAAATGTAAATGAGGAATATTCTTGCAATTTTATGAAATGCCATTGTTGTAGAGACTACACAGGCTCTACATTCACAGATAGTTTCCTATATTAAATACTCCAAGAGTTGCTTGATGTCAGATTTGTTCAATGCTTCAAACCAACTTGCTGTTTTTTTTTTACTCTTTCCTCACATTCCTCTCTGGACTTTTAACTTGTTTTTTAATCTGTACATTGTTTATTTTAAAAAAAAATAGTTCAGGTGCTGTTTGATGATGGGTAGCATCTGAATGTAAATGCCAGTGTTGTGTTGTCTCTACTGTTTCAGGCTGGGAACAATGTTCTGTTTGGATTTGCCATCAGCAAAATAATAGCAACATCACTCAGTGATAACTTTGTTTTCATAGGCGAATATTAAGAAAAATGGTGGCTTCTCACAATGATGCACAGTTGTGTCAGATCCACACAGCACTTACCCTTTGGACTGAGAGTGATTATGTTTTATGGCATCAATTCTGCAGTACAACATTAATAAATTTATGTTAGGAATAAAATTGCATCATTTTGATGTTGCAGCATTAAATCACAAAGGAGGAACCAATTGCAACAATAATATAAAAATAGCCTGGATTTTCTGCAGGGAAAAAAAAAATCAATGGCAGGATATGGACCACAGTCTGAAAACTTTAAACAAGTAAAAAAAGACATAAATCTTTATGATGAAGTTTATGAACTGGCCTCTAAAAATAATAGCCAGCATTAATACTGCAATTGCAACAATTTTATGAGACAATAACCTGGTTCTAAAGTGGATAAACTATGAGGTTGAAGATTGGGTATTTTATATCAGTGAGGGCACTAGATTATTGCTCACTAAAAAGAGAAAGAATAGTAGAATTGCCAGAAGAATATAATAAGTTAACACCTATTAAAATAGATGTTAAGTAATTCTGAAAGAGCCAAAAGAGAAAACAGAACTCTACTATTGATTGTTACAGTTTCTGTAGCGGTTGGAAACTCCTTTTGAATCTGTAAGGGGGTGCTGGGAAGCTACTCAAGAAATGATTTAATACACTGGCATAGGCTTTATGCACTCTACATATTACTATCTTTTTATTTAAATAAGGGCGAGAACTTCTTCTTTGTACATAGAGAGCGAAGCAAGGAACTGTTAAGTCTGGGCAGTGGGTCCCAAGGAGAGACGAGACTCAAAGTAGTGACAACAACTCTTTATTAGGAAACCAGATACTGAGACAATAACCCTAGCCGCGGCAGCTCTTTTTATAGAGCTGGCTGCAGCCAGGCAGCCTATGACAGGCTTTTGAGCTTGCCGCGCTTGGTTTTACCCAATCGAGGCAACCCGTATACGAACCAATCAGAATGCTATATATCGTCCAATCACGGCCCGGCTTTTCCGGACCAATCAGAATGCAGGCCTACAAGCCTGCTAGTATGGAACACCCCTCCCCTCTTGGTTCCATCCAAGGGGAGGGGTGACGTAGTCACGCAAGTAGGCGGGTCTTTGTACCTGCCTACTGGACTTGCGCAGTTCACAATGTCTCTGTTCACCATCGGGTTCGGACGGGCTCCGCATCGCTCTCGAGCTACTGGGTGGAACTGTCTGGAAGGGCGAGCCGGTCCTAAAGCTGCGACTCCCACCGGGTGATTCCGGGTCGGTTGAGTCGTTTGCTCTGCTGCTCCTGCCTGGGTTCTCTGGGCTGGTAGAGCTTGTCCGGCTGCTGCTTCCAGGCGAAGTACCCGTCTGCCACGACTCCCTTCTGGCTGGTAAGTATTGTTGGTTTTTATTTACTGTTTGTGGGGGGTGTTCTGCTTGCACAGGTGTTTGTTCATTTTCCGAACTTGGGGTTTCCCCCCTCCCTCTGATTTCTTGGTTAGAGTCTATGAGGGGGGAAGTGGCCAGCCTGGATCTTATCTGGTCAATATGACGTTTCCATGACCTCCCATCGGTGGTCTCGAGCCGGTAGGAGCGGGGGCCTGTGATCTGGGTGATTTTTGCAGGGATCCAAAGTAGGTCCCCTGTAAAGTTTTTGGCAAAAACAGTGTCTCCTACCTTGAAGGCGCGGTGCTTGCTGCTGGAACCAAGGGGTTTTTCTGGGGTGTAAGCAGGGTGCAGGCGGTCTAGAGGTGACCTGAGTCTTCTGCCCATCAGTAGCTCTGCTGGGCTCTTGTTGGTAGTGGTATTTGGTGTGATATGTTGTAGGAGAAGCATCCTGGTGATTTTCTCGTGGATGTTGCCATGTTCCATTTTGTGCAGAGTTTTCTTTGTAAAATGAACCATGTGTTCAGCTCTACCATTCGCCGCCGGGTGAGCTGGCGATGTCAATGCGTGTCGGATGCTGCGGTCTGCCAAGTATTGTTCAAAAGCCAAGGCGGTAAATTGTGGCCCATTGTCAGATACGATAACATCTGGCAGACCATGCGTGGCGAAAAGTCTATTTAATTTCTTGATTACAGCTTCCGTGGTGGTTGTCTTCATTGTGCTCACCTCGAGCCAATTCGAATAAGCGTCAACAGTGATTAAGAAGGTATGCCCCTTGGTCGGCCCTGCGAAGTCAATATGGATGCGCGACCAAGGGCCTCTGGGTGTTTCCCATTCTAATGGTGGGGCCTTAGGGGGAGCCGAGCGAGTCTCTTGGCATCTGTTACAAGCGGCGACCCAGGTTTCAATTTGCTTGTCCATGCCTGGCCACCAAGCATAGCTCCTGGCCAGGGCTTTCATGCGCACAATACCAGGGTGTCTGTCATGCAGCAAGTTTAAAACTTTTTTCTGTAGTGTCTCTGGTATTACTACCCGGTCTCCCCACAACACGCAACCTCTTTGTGAAAAGAGTTCAGTTTGCCCGTTTTTAAACAGTTTAAAAAGTTCGTTTGGCTCGGTTTCTGGCCACCCCCTCTCCACCCAGCTGAGAACTCGCGCCAAGCATTTGTCCTTTTTAGTTTCGTGTGCGATGTCTTGCATGGTTACTGGTGGCATGGGTATCGTTTCAATCTGCAAGACTGGTAATGTGGGTGCTGGGTCATCTTGCAAGTCTGGCAGGGGGGAGTGGCTTAAGGCATCGGCGTGGGAGATAGTCTTGCCTGGGCGATGTATCAATTTGTAATTATAAGCGGCAAGAAATTCAGACCATCTTGTCATTCTAGGTGACAAGACATGTGGAGTGGGTTTGTCACCCGCCAATATGCCAAGTAGGGGCTTATGGTCTGTAATAATGGAAAATGTCCTACCATAAATGTATTCATGGAATCTCTTTACCGTGGAAACGATGGCGAGGGCTTCTTTGTCCAGCTGGCTATAGTTCCTCTCTGGCTTGGACAAGGTTCTGGAAAAGAATGCAATGGGGGCTTCTGTTCCATTTGGCAAAATGTGGCTCAGGATGGCGCCAACCCCGAAAGGCGATGCGTCCCAAGTAACAGTCAGAGGTAGTGTTTCATTGTATTGAATGAGGACTGCGTCTGAAGTCAAAAGGTTTTTTATTTGGTGAAAAGCGTGCTCTTCTCGCCGTCCCCATATCCAGGAAGCCTTTTTATCAAGGAGTCTATGCAGAGGTTCTGCGACAGTCACTTTCTGGGGTAGAAAAATGTTATAGAAATTAATGAGTCCGAGGAAGGCTTGAAGGTCTGTTTTGTTCTTTGGTCTGGGGGCGTTTTTGATGGCTTTCAGTTTTTTATCTGTGGGGTGAATTCCTTGTTTGTCAAGGAGGTAGCCAAGAAATTCAACCCTTTCAGTGCATAATTGGCACTTTTTCTTTTTCACTTTGAGGCCAGCGTCTTTGAATTTCTGTAGGACCGCCCTCAGTCGTTTTTCCAATTGTTTTTTGGTAGGGGCTGCTACCAGAACGTCGTCGAAATAGGGCACGACTCCTTTAATTCCCTGCAGCAATCTCTCCATTAGACTTTGAAAGATGCCCGGTGCGACGCTGACCCCAAACTGGAGCCGGTTACATTTGAACGCCCCTCTATGTGTCACTATTGTTTCGGCTTCGGCAGTTTCAGCATCGACTGGCAGTTGTTGATAAGCTTGAGCCAGGTCGAGCTTTGCAAAGATTTTGCCACCCCCTAGTGAGTGCAGGAGATGTTGGACTACTGGCACCGGGTAGGCGCTCTGCTGCAATGCGTGGTTGAGGGTGGCCTTGTAGTCACCACAAATTCTCAGGGAGCCATCAGGTTTGATGGAGATGACAGTTGGGGTCTCCCAACAGGCATGATCGATGGGTTCTAACACGACTTGCGCTATTAGTTTGTCTAATTGTTTGTCTATTTTAGGCTTGAGTGCAAAAGGCACTCGGCGCGGCTTGAGATGGATGGGAGCGATGTCAGGGCTGAGATTAAAGGAGATAGGGGACCCCTTGTACTTGCCTAGATGTTCACTGAAGACTTCTTGGAAGTCCTGGATGAGCGTTGCTTCCCAGTCTTCATCTTCTGTGTGGTTGATGCCTGCCATCTCGATCCCCAACGGTGCGAACCACTGCAACCCAAGTAGGCTGGGTCTGTCTTTATCAACGATTGTGAGTGGTAGGATGGTGGTGTGGTTTCTGAACGAAACTTTAAAATGTCCAGTGCCAACGACCGGAATGTGATTACCTTGATAGTCTCTCAATATTAGCTTCTGGTCGCTTAGCTCTTGGCGGCGGATGCTGGGAATTAGTCTTTTTATGGTCCTCCAGGAGACCATAGAGAGGGAGGACCTGGAGTCTACCTCCATGGTGCAAGGTTGATTTTCGATGGTGACCTCTACACGTATCTTTCGTGCGTCTATTGATGAAGCGTGGCCGATGGTGACTGTTTGGTGCGTTTCTTCTCTTCTGGGTACCTCGATGAACTTCCTGGGTCGGCTGTCCCGGTTCCATCGGCTGTCATTATGGCGGTCCTGGTTTATGGTGGGAGTGCCATCTCTTCTTCTAGGGCTGTTTCCCCATCGTTGGGGGCTGGAATTTCGTTTGTTACGGCATACTTTGGCAATATGCCCTCGCTTTTCACAAAAACGGCAAACAGCGTCCAGGAACTTGCATTCGGAACGCGGGTGATTTCCTCCGCAACCGGCACATTGGTAACTCGACTTACGACCGCGCCGGTCTCGTCACTCGCGTTCCGACTGAAGTCTGTGAATTTCTTCCTCTTCACTGTCAGAAGGGAATTCGATGTCGCCGTGGTGGGTGGATGCTGCGTGTTTGTCTGTTGCGGTTGCCGTCTCGCTGGTGGGTTGGCGGTCGTTTCCGTTTGAACACCGCATTCGCGCCACTGACTTACGGGTGGCCTCGGCTGCGGTGGCTTCGGCTACGGCGTCGGCGAGGGAGATGTCCCCTTTAGCCATCAGTCTGCTCTGGAGAGTTGGGTCTTTCAGGCCGAGGATAACTTGGTCACGCATGGCCTCGTCTAGATTGGCAAATCCGCACAAGCCTCCTAGGTCCCTCAGGTCAGCTACGAACTCTCCAACGCTCTCGCCCTCGCGCTGATCCCTCTGGTAAAAGTCATGCCGACGGATGAGAGTTGGCACCGCTGGGGCGTAGTGGTTCCGGAGGATGGGAGCTAGGGTATCCCAATCCATAGTCTTGACGTCTGTTAGCTTCGCGAGTGCCTTGGCCATTTTAAAAACAGCGGGTCCACAGTGTGTTAGAAAAACCGCTCGCTTCTTGCTGCCGGTGGCGTCCTTCAGGTTGTTTGATTCCAAGAACATTTGGAAACGATCAATGTAGGACTCCCAGTCCTCGCTGGCCAGATTGAATGGTGCGAGTGGCACGGCACTGCTGGCCATCTTGCAGGTCGTCTATGCGCTATCTGCCACGTGCTAGTCAGCTCTGTTGTCTCAGTATCCCATCCTCATCACCAGTGTTAAGTCTGGGCGGTGGGTCCCAAGGAGAGACGAGACTCGAAGTAGTGACAACAGCTCTTTATTAGGAAACCAGATACTGAGACAATAACCCTAGCCGCGGCAGCTCTTTTTATAGAGCTGGCTGCGGCCAGGCAGCCTATGACAGGCTTTTGAGCTTGCCGCGCTTGGTTTTACCCAATCGCGGCAACCCATATACGAACCAATCAGAATGCAATATATCGTCCAATCACGGCCCGGCTTTTCCGGACCAATCAGAATGCAGGCCTACAAGCCTGCTAGTATGGAATAGGAACCATGTACAAAGACACTGTGAAACAGGCTGGACTATTGGTGCAAGAAACTCAGCAATGCCCAGTTCTGGCAAGCAATAAGTCTTCAGAATTTATATCATAAATTTATCATAACCTTCAACAATTATTTTAATTAGAGAGAGCTAGTGATTGAAATCAGGTCTTTGTACAAGTTAGAGAATAATTTAGCATCTCCCTGCACCAGCAGGATATGCTTATCATGGAAAGCTCTAAAAGAACTGTCATTTTCCTGGCTTTTGAGATTTCAGAGTTTCAACTCACTGCAATATTCTGGAGAATAACATAATAGATATTCACCAGTAAGTTTCAAGCTTTGAAAACTGAGAGATACAATAAACATCTAAAGAGTCTTAATTGCTTTTTCTGTAATGCAGATCTCTTGAGATTTTTTTTAAAAAATCCTGAACCCTCAGGTCACAGGATTACCATGCAGTAAATTCTCCATAATTTATGGTGAATTATCCTCCATTTCCTGAATAAAGATAGAGCCCAGACACAGAAGTATAGGATACAGATTTGGGGAGATAGCATTGAAGACTTGAAGTACCCTTGATATTTTTATTTATTTATTTGCAGATTTAAAGCAGAGCATTCTACAAACACATAAATATTCCTACAGCAGATGGTATAGTCACTAACTCAGCATCTGACTATGACAATGGCCTTGCATTTTAATTCTTACTCTTTAATTTCTCCCAGCTCCAAACTGAAAACTCAATACAAATAGTACTTTTTTGACTTCAATAACTGGTGACTGCTTGTTCTCACTTGGGCATGCCATTCTTTATATATGAATAAATGATAAGCAGGGCTTCTGCTTTCAAGTCCCATGTTCTCTTTCCCAATGCCTCGCCTATACTTTAAATGAAAAACTTGATACAAGTAAAAGAAATCCTACTCTCCTATCACCACCAGTTAATTGGATTCCTTTCAATTTATATAATTGTGTTTATTGCACATAGGCTTTGGGTGGAATGATGGATTATACTGGTTTATATTGGGGGGCTTTTTTAAAAAATAAACACACATCTATTTTTCCCCTATCAATTTTCAAAATGTTGATTTTCTATCTTGCAAAGAACGCTAAAATTTAGCAAGGAAGAACACTATAACAAATGCTGAGCTTAAATTTATGGCTTATGTGGTACACATAAATCTAAATGTAATTCTGATGCTGGGAAGGAGGAGAGGAACTGAATAGCCAAAGTCATTGCTGTTTGTTGGAAAAACAGGCCTGGAAGGCAGAGTGGAGCACTTTCTTGCAATATTAATAGCATCATTCACAGGCGAGCAAGCAAAACGAGCCAGAGAACTGTCCTCAGTAGTTCTCTTGCCTTGACTACTAATTAGCCGCAGGGACTGAGGAAATGATTATCATAAAGATGTGTTTTTCTGAGGAGGTTTATTTCAGATAATATCCCAGCACCTGATTTTGCTGATAGTGTCCTCTGGTTCAATTAATCTAATAAGACTTATGGTGTAATGAATAAAGGAAAACTGAACCTTGGAGGCATACAACAAAGTGTTGGGATCCAGGTGATTTAAGTTCAAATTGCTATTGAACCATGGAGCTGGCTGGATGACTTTAAGGCTACCACTGTCTAGCTTCACTTATTGATTTACTTAAAAAAAAAATTTAAAAATTAAAATATATATAATGTAAAACAGGAGTATCAATTTCAAGGCCCACAGGCCAGATCTGGCCAGTGGGGTGCTTACGTCTGGCCCGTGGGGCTGCCCTGGTGAAGAACTGCATTGCCTCTGCCAGTAAAAATGGAGGTCAGGAAAGCTGCATTCTGCTCTCCTGAGCTCTGTTTTCGGCTCTGGTGGCCTCCTGCAACCCTCTGCCAGTGAAAACAGAGCTCAGGAGGGCCACACACAGCCCTCCGGAGGTCCATTTTTGCTGGCAGAGTGCTCAGGCCACCACAGATGAGTGACGTTGAGCTGGCCATGCCACTTGGCCACACACACCCTCCTGAGGTCAAATACAACCCTGATCCATCCCTCAATGAAAACGAGCTTGACACCCCTAGTATAAAACAATAGTGTTCATTTACAGGTAGTCCTGGAGCTACAACCACAGTTGAGACCAAAATTTCTGTTACTATTTGCTAAGCAAGGCAGTTGGTGAGTTTTGCCCCGTTTTACAATTGTTTTTTTTTTGCCATAATTATTAGGTGTATCATGCAGTTATTAAACAAATAATGCAATGATTAAGCAAATCTGTCTTTCCCATTGATTTTGCTCATCAGAAGCAGGTCAGAAAGGTTAAAAATGGTGAACACATGAAACCAGGGCAGTGCAACTTTCATAAATATGTGCCAAGCACCCACATTGTGATCATCCTCATGACCAGAAGTGTAAGAAGTGTTCCAAAATTACTTTCTTCATTGCCGTTGTAACTATGAATGGTCACTTAATGAAAGGTTGTAAATTGAGGACTATCTATATAATTATTGTATGCCTATACAGACACATGCACACACACAAACCTGCCGACTCCTCTTAAGGTAATTGGAAAAAAGGCAATGATGCAAACATTTAGAATGCTTTTAAGTATATGTGGTTTTTAATATTTAATGAGCTTTGTATTTCACATAATCGTTTAAATGAATTGTTCTGGGTCTTGATATTCATGTTTCGTTAATGAATGGTGATTTGCTGTATTTAAAAAGGGAAGCTTCATCTTGAAATAAAAGTTGCACACTAATCTATGACAATCTCTCAAGAGGTGCTCATGTGTGCAAAATATATTATACTCCATGTGTAAAAACCATTTACTAAAAAATGGTCTGTGTGTCAGACAGAAATCTCTCCCCCTCAGGCACAAATGTCAAACTCGATTGCATCATGTGATGTATCATGACGTATTGGGACATTTTTTGCTTTTGCGGAATCAGGGTGTGACGCATCCAACTGGGGGCCAGTTTGACACCCCTGCCCTAAGGTGAACCCAATCATTTATTCAAAACAACTTTTCTTTTTCAGCCACTCAGCTTTCACATTCTTAAGAAACTTTCATTCCAACATGAAAGTGATTAAAGATGTTTATCTATGGCAAAAGACTAAAGACTATGCCTGCTTTCATCATAAGAACAATTAATCTAAACTTTGGGAGAAACTCAGCACTGAAGAAAACCATCTGAGAACGCCACATATATCACATTTACTTTCTTCTCTCAAAAAAAAAAAAATCTTAATACTTAGGAAACTTACGTACAGCAGTGATGTGAAAAAAATAAAATGATTTGTGGTAGGAAAATGGTCTCTATAAACAAGTAACTGGTGCCCATTTAGACAAATTGGATACTTGAGGTTTCAAGGAGAGGAAAAGCAAAATCTGTGCTCAACAAATGGGTGAAACCAATGCTGGTTCATCCTGGACACAAAAACATGTTTTATTAATGTTAATCTTCATCTGTACAGAAAAATATGTTAGTGAACAGAAATTACAAGTTAGGATTAGGGGCAGAGGTGGTATTCAGCAGGTTCAGACCAGTTCTGGAGAATCAATAGTATTAAGTAGTATTAATTCTTTGATTTGTAACTTTACCTGTCTCCTAAACAATCCAGACTACATGGGATATGAACACCACAAGTGGAAATAGGTTCCCTTTTCTTTGTAACCATTCCAATAGAAGGGAACTTTTTTTGTTCAGATTTGCTATCTATAAGAAGTCATATATCATCTAGTTTAAGATTTTTTTGTCTTTAATTTGGGCTGAGGATGATGACGTGGGTTTCCATTTCCACATTTTATTCTGGCCTTGATTCTTATTTTTTTATTTGTGGAAAATATTTTTCCTAAGCCATTTTCAAAGCACTTCATAGACTTGAGAAATCTTTAGTTAGAAATCTTTCTAACTAAAGAAAAGTTAGAGTCCTTTCTGTTAGGGATCTTTGATAAACAAATATCAAAAAAAGTGAAATGTATAATAATACACATTTTGACAGTGGCCAGATTGGCTTTTGCACAATGTTGGAAGCAGCCTCATGTTCCATCAGAGGAGATGATTATTCAAAAAATTTCAAGTTGTGCAGAAATGGACAAATTAACTTTGGCATTAAAAAATAAAGACACTTCAATATACTACAACAGCTGGAACTGCTGGTACAAATGGATAGACCAAAGATAGATTTCACACTAAAACGCAAAAGAGGATAGGATAGATCCATAGTAGTGATATACAGATGTATGTAAGGATTAGATGTGTGTATATGGCATAAAATAAGGATAAAAAAGAGGTCTTACAAACTGTTGAAGATGAGAATGTTTTTAATTGTTTTCTATTTTTCTCTTTCTATTTTCTTCTTTCTACTTTTTCTCTCTTTCAGTTATTTATGTGTTGTTGGTTTGTTTTAATTGTAAAATCAATAAAATTTATTTTTTTAAAAACAGAAATCTTTGTTGTTTTATTTACTTATAGTTGGTTCTGCTGCATTAGATTTGTGTTGGAAGAGGAGACTTCTAATCAGTTTGCTAGTTCAGAAACACGAAGGTTGAATGTCTCTCCCAAACCTCTTTTCATGATCCCTTGAAATCTACTGTTTGTTCCACAGCCCCCAGTCCAACACACTGTCTTGGGTAGGATTATTGGATGAATAAAATGGGAGTAGTGTGCCATGTAGATTGGACAGAATTCCATGAAGAAAATGCAGAGGGAAAATATATAATAACAGCTTCTGATTGTATTTCTTCAGGATGTATTCAGAAGATCTTGTTTAATAAGCATGAATTATCCTGCAAAGGGTACAATTTATAAGTTGAATAATTGAACCCAGATTGTAACTGAGATTAATCCTGAAATCTGTTTTCAGAATGAAGATTTTGGATATTAAATAAATAAAAAATAAGGATGCCTAGAACAATATATCCTTTTTTATTGAATAAATAGAAATAATAACACATGATGTCCATACTAGTTTTTGTTTCATTCATTTTCTTATTTTCTAAACTGTTATTTTCTTAAATTGGTTTTAATCTTATGCCTTTCAGGATGTCAGAACCTTACATTTTAGCATGAAAAGGTATGGAAAATCTCACTTCGAGCCATCTACTGTATAAAAAAGCTCTAAAAGTCCATGTCACAGTGAGCTACAAAGACACCATCAGAGAAGTCAATGAACAAGCTGTTCAATGTGTCAGAAGATTAGAAATTATCAAAGGCAAAGCAGGGTGACAAAAGTTCAGCTATTCAAGGATTTTTTTTTTTAATGAGGCCTTTTTACCATGCCTTACATTTCAGCCAAAAAATAACCCTTTTAGAGGGATTTATTTGGTTGTCCCCACCTGCTTTTAGCTAATTCTTACTGGTCAAGGGTGGCAAGGCAAATTTCTCTGATGAACGAAAGATCTCATTAGAAGGCACAAAGTTGAAGAATAAAAGAAAGGACAGAATAGAAGAAGTCTCAGAAAAAGGAATAAGGAGACAAGAAGGGTTTTAATTCATGGATATAGGCATATAGACAGATATTGAGGCAAATACTCTCTTCTGGAGAGTGGCATAAAGCTCAAAATATTTCCCATACAAAGTAATATACACTATTTGGCCAACTTAGATAGGAGGTTACCTCTGTCATTCTTTTTACGCCTCTCTGCTTGAAAAGTTCAGACCATTTTTCAAAAGGATGCGATTGTAAAAAATACAAAAATCAATCAATTAATTAAAAATCAGTAAAATTCAAAGATATTAAGCATATCACATTCTAATTTCTTATATTAAACACATTTCTTTTTAGGCTATGTGTTTATGTTTAATATGTTGCTGTATTTCCTTGCATTATTGAAATTTTAAAAACTTAATATAATTCTAATGGACATGTTCGCATGGCACTGTTTTTACTCTAAAATTTCTCCAAGGTCTTCTGGAATCATTTGTGACATAATTTTCATTTAACAGTAACAGAGTTGGAAAGGACATTCAAGGTCTTCTAGTCCAAACCCTTGCTTGGGCAGGTGCTTTTCTCCTTGATTAGTTTCCCTCCATTTCAATATCTCCTTGACTTAAGGAATACTTATTTTATATTCAAACCATAGAGAGTGGATGTCACTGTCTGAATTGGGCTTTTTACACAAATTTCCTTTGTTTTGCCCCATTTCACAACTTTTCTTGCCTCATTTGTTAAGCGAATCATTGCAGTTGTTAAATTAGCAACACAGTTACTAAGTGAATTTGGTTTCCTCATTGAGTTTGCTTGTCAGAAAGATGCAGAAGGTAACCATATGACACAGGATATGGCAACTGTCATAAATGTGAATCAGTTGTCAAGCATCCATATGTAAATCACGTAATCATGGGTATGCTGCAATGGTCATAAGTGTGAAAAATGATTATAACTCACTTTTTTTCAGTGCCATTATAACTTCAAATGGTCACTAAGCAAACTGTTGTATGTCGAGGACTACCTGCATCTAACCTAGTATTCTTCAAAGTAATCCAGATTTTTCTAAAAAACTGAAAAGCAGGATATGTCGTTATATTTAATTACTTTCCGAAAGGTGCTTTTCCAAAATGCAATTAGACTTTCTTGTTTTTTTCTTGTTTGAAAACGCTTCATTTTCATCTCAGAAGTTTCTTCAGTTCTTTAATTTTCTTCTCCATTAATTTGCATAATATTCTATAAAAATAATCTGCACTTGTAGCCATTTTGTGGAAATATTTTTTATATTATTTTGCCTGTCTTCCTAAACCTCTCCAGAAACAAGTTTCTTTTTTGGCATGAGGAGGCTGTTCTCCCATTGTTTTGGAAACAGTTGAATGATCTTTTTAAATAACATGTACAGAATGACTTCACAAACACGCAAATATTCTCCCTTTTATATCAAAACACAAGAGAAAAAACAGACCCCTGTTTCTTTACAATTGACCTTATATGGGTTTCTCATTTTAGTAGGACATGATTTGGAATTCCTATTATAGCCTAAATCATTTATAATAAAAATTACAAATCAGAGCTGTGACAGATTTATTCTTTGTACATACTGTTTTCAGTCCTGGGTGATATAAGTCTTACATGGCCTCAAGTCTAGCAGTAGGAAAAAGGAAAATACCAATGCACATACAGAATGAGATCCTATACATATCCAGACTGACCCATGTGTCAAAGTGAATGCTCACATATATATTTTCTTTGATTATAAAATGGATATTATGCAATACAATGTGTTACCTATAGTATGAAGCAAAACCAATAGGTGAAAAATACTTCTACCAAGATCTACTTCTACCAAGATTTTCAACCAAAATTAGATTTTAACTGTCAGAAACCAAACAAAATTCCGGTACAATTAGAGCTATTGAGAGACAGGAAGATTGACAGTCCTTGATGATCATAGGAAGTCCTGTCCAATTTCTGCTTATAAGATATAGTTAAAGAGTGAATGCTAGCAAAACAGCCTTTCCCTCAAGAAAAGATTAGTGATGTTCCTTGATTTGGGCAGTTTTTGCACCTAAGCCCTCATCCTCTAAAGAAAAAATGGTGTTTTTAGATAATAATATCAGAGCTGAAAGAAATTGGAAAAAATCACAACAAATTCATCTAATTCATCAATATCTGCAGGATAAATGAAATAGTTTAACTTTCTAATGCATTAAAAACAGGTTCAAAAGATGCAAGTAGGAATGCTATCAGAATGAGATGACTTCTAAACTAACAGAATGTTCCCAGTTTGAACACCCCAAATACACATATAGAACAGTGAATGTAATATTCATCTGACATAATAATTCTGTGACAGTTTCAGAATATATTCTCACAAGGTTACTTCTAGGACTTTATGAAAGTTGGCCCCGAAGTAAAAACTTTGTTGAGAAAATCATTCTTCCTATCTTTGGAAATAATTGATAGTCGGGGGAAGTAAAGTGCAATGCTCTTGTATGTACACCATTAATATTGTGCACATCCTTGTTTGCCTTCAGGCAAAGAGTTCTCACATAATGTATTCTTTTATATTTTACTGATAATGGATGCAGCCAGTTGGAACTTCAATTAAAGTGGTTCTTGAAACGTCCTAGTTTTTGCATCTAGATTTTGAAAGCACATATCCCTTAAGAAGGTACACCTTCAAAAATTACAAGGATACTTCAAAACATTGGCAAAATCAGTAACAATTTTGAAATTATAATTAACAAATCTATTTTCCTCTTCCTTTCTGATGCTCTGTCTTCCTCTTATTAGTTATTTCCAGCATCAACATTTTGTTTCTTATATTTATTTTTATCTATTTTGGTTTTTTTACAAAAACAACTAAATATTGGGATACTGCATTATTTATTCCCACATCTGTCTCTTTATACACATTAGTTCAATATTCCTCTTTCATCTCCTCCAAATATGTGGGCTTCAACTTCTAGACTTTCTCTGAGATGATGCCCATTGCTTAAAAATTGGCAAATTCCATTTATCTGAAGCTCACCAAAATGGAGGAGAGATGCTTTCATAAGCTGAGATTTATGTTATTGTTAGTCTTCAATAATTTAACCAACCTACAGGAAATAAATAGGTGCAGATTAGCAGAATGACCAAATGATTGTGCTATTAATGTCAAATTCTACAGCTGAAGTTCTGCTGTGAACTCAGTAGGTGTGTTCAGTTATTTCCCCATTTCCAAATCTTTGGATCTCCCATTCATGATTTATTTTCTTCCTTCTCTCTTTTTGTAAGATTTGGGAACAAGGGAGTTTGGCAATGATTACCACATCTTATTTTCAATACTGCAAAGTTGACAGTTCTGAATAACAATGTATATATTATATAGGCTGTCCTCAAATAATCTTTGAGGGTTAGATAGTAGGCATTATCTATCTGTCTATTGGCCTGATCAACTCATTAGCTGACAAACAATTGTATTAACCTTTTGGTAGACTTGTCTTCTAAGCATGAAACTCCATTACCCCAATATATACATGAAATCATATGGATTACATAAGCCAAAGTGTAGACCAGCCAAGTTGAAGGCCAAACTGCCCACTGGCAACCAGGGAATAGTGTTAGTTCTTAAATAAACTTTCCCATCTGAAAACTCTACTAGAAGTGGGATGGGGAAATAAATAGGAGGCTTTCTCTGGGGGTTGAAATGATGGTGGCAGACAGCTTCAGCCTCTTCATTTTTAGTCTCTTAGATACCCCTCAAATAAACCAAACAATTGAAGGAACACTTGCTCTGTAAAATATGTGGCTTTTGCTGGACATACATAATGGTTGGCAAGGGCATTGGCATATTGGTTGGTTATAATGGCATTTCTCAGTGATAGCAAAGGAGCAGCTCTTATTTTCTGTTGGCAACCATTTTGAGGTTGCAGTCCATCTTGTCTCCAAAATAAAGTAATTGATTTTGTTTTGAAATAAAAGAAAACAGAGGAATACTTATTGCTAATTCAGTCCTCCTGCAAAAAGCATTATTATGCTTCAATTTCTGTTGATTCAAGAAATGTTTTTCATAAGAGTTGAGAGGAAAGAGATATTGTATCAAAAGCAGAAGGGAAAGCATTTAATGGTTTTTATAAAAATCCAAAGAGAAATGAAATGTAATTGAGGAAGACAGATTATGACCACAGAATATTCATGTATGTACACAACCAGCTACTATTTACACTAAATTTATGAGAGGCAACAAATTCTGTGCTAACCTATCCAATTTACATTTGCAGAGTGTAATGAAATAATATAATTAATCTATTGCTGGAATTACTTTTGTAGTAGAATAATTTCCTTCTTTAATAAAAGAATTTAATCCAGTTGTATATACAAATCTAGTAATTAATAGATAAAGTATTATCTTATCCTGAGATTCAATGATCTTGTTCAGCCTCTATTAAACTCTCTCTGCATATGTTAGTGTGTATTTCTCCCTGTGTGCGTGTGTGCACGTGTGTGTGTGTATGAATGAGTAGCATTGTTCTTGGCTCTTATAGCAACCTAACATTGGTGTTCAAGAATGAACTTTTCTTAACACCAGAGAAATGTCTCTCTCAATCTCTTACCCACAACGATGAGTTCTGGGATCCTTCATTTCCTGGAATGCACAGTGCTAGGAAGAAAATATCTTGGACAGTTGCCTGAAAGCTCTTTGGCATCTCTTAGGAGTTGGATTGTGGACAGACCTGTCAGAAGGTTTTCTTTAACACGAAGAAAGGAGATAGGGTTGGCATGAAACAAAAGAAAAATATTGCTCCTTTTCTTCGGGAAACTGGAAAAGATTCTTCCACTGCTTAATGAAAATAGGTCTAAAATAAGCCAAGCTGAAATAACCTGTCATCCCTACATTGAATGCTGTCCACCCATCATATGTGGTAACTCAGCAGGGATTAATTAAAATTGGGGGAGGAGAGGAGGAGGGTGCCTAGAAATACTGCATAGGTACAATACATCACATAGGCTAGATTTGAGATGGTAATCACATATCCAAATTAACATGGAATAGCCTGAAAACATATTCTATTTGAAGTTAAGTCCACCTTAAGTCCAGTTTAAAGAACTTAAAAGGGAGATCTGGGCCATGAAAATTGTCCATCAACAATCCAGCACTTGGAAGGCAAATCAAACAAACATTGGTCCATATTGATCCAAATCTTCTCTGTAGTGTATTTAAATAGAGACTTCTAGGGCGATGTTCCTATTGGTTAACAGAAGCAACGATATGATTGGTTAGTAACGTTAGTACCTGATTGGCCGCCAATAGTGGTGGGAAGTTTAACTAAATGTCATTGGTTCCGAGCCATGGAGCAGCCGCTATAAAAAGGGCTGCTGCAGTTCGACTGCAGTTGAAGTTACTGTTATTATTAAAGAGCTGAATTCAACTCCTGTCTGCGAGTCTCTTTACTGGCGACAGAACATTCTCCATGATCTTTAGATCTTTTAAAAGTATAGTAAGAAGTTCTAAATTTGTGGGCATCTTGGCAATGTAGCATATGTAGATTTGATGCAAAATCTGCTTACCCTTTTGTGAATGTATACATGTGTGGTTCATTTACTGTCATTTGCCAATGCGCTAGTGGGAAATAGTTGAGGAAGTACAGAAAATAAATCTAGTCTTTAGTTCCTTTCTGCACTTCTGTTCAAATGGCTGATTGCCTTTCTGCGGTTTGGAAGAAGTATTATCTACCCTCTTCTATTTCAAGCATGAAAATGAGAGAGGAAGATTTTGGCGTTCACTGTTGTGCACAATCCAGGCTTTCAAAACACACTCTGCTTTTATTGGTTCAAATGTATAATTATGACACTTTAATGACAGAAAAAGGAGCAGGCAATTAGAAGCACAGAGTTCCCATCACCCTTGAACACAGAGCCAAAGACATCCTCAATACTTCTGAAGCCATGCTAGTTTGTTGTGCCTTAAGCCAAAATCCCACAAGCTCTCAATGTAACCAGCTGTCTCACTAACGAACTGCCAGCACTTTTCTGAATGGGAGCTATCATCTTTGCTGACATCAGCCCCATCCCTAGAGCACTTCTCGGCTGTCTTTCTTGGTGTGATTGCATTTATCTGTGGCTTGCAGGGACTAGTCCTAATCATATTGCTTCTTGCCTTTGAGGGTCAAATACAAGTCCATTGCTCCTGAGACAAATGTGGGAGGGAGAGAAAACAGTTGGGGGGAGAGAGGGAGACACAGAAACTGATAAGCATTTGGCAGACAGGACACCACAAATGAGAAAAGCAAACAGCCAGCAATCTGTGAGTGCCATAAATATGTTACCATCTCAGCTGGAAGATAGGCAATATATGCACCAAGAGGCCTTTGTTTAATGAGCTGTCAGGAAGCAGGCACAAAATTATGCTTGAAAACACAGGGAAGCTGCAGAGACAGCAGATCCTGGACCCTGGAAATGCCCTCTTTGCCTTTTATATGGATGTTTCAAAGGGTCTTATCAGCTGAGGGTTGTCGAGTGATGCAGGCTATCATTTGTAATCCAATAGCCTTTTGGACTTTTTATTTTTTAAACCTAACAGAGAGTGATGGCTAAATTGGTCTCTGGTCATTTCTTTATATACTTTCCTAGTCCCATAAATATAACAAAAACATAGCTGAAACTGGTCCAAATAAGACAAAAATAGTAGTAAGTAGGAAATTAAACATCTGATTTCTAACCACACACAGGTTCTTTTTCTGATTATCTCAGTATGTTCAGCCAGTTCCCTAGTTATTTCAGTCAGGCATGAAACAAAGGCATTACTGATCAAAAGATATTGCAGCAACATAATGTGAATACATGAACTGCTTTGTAATTGGCGTACAACATCCAGAATTTCAGCGGCTATGCAGCTAAACTGGTGAAGCAACTGTGGAATTACAATGTAGGCACTGGGATTATTGTGGAAAGCTTGAAATGATGGACAGCATGATAGATCTTCAACCGTTAGGTAGTCATATACAGCAAATTACCAGGATATTCAGTCAAACAGCAAGTTTGAGTTCAAATTTTCCTTTTTGTCATTAAAAAAAGCCTTTTCCCTTTTAGTTTCTCATATTGTTCCATACAACTTCTGACACTTGCACCCAGTCTGATTTATATGTATACTTACAGAAAAATAACTCATTGAAACTAGTTTGTCTGTTACTTTAAGAATTTTGTTACTTTAACAACATTATTCACAACAAATTATGTTATTGTGGAAAATTATGGCCAAACAAAAAGCATTCCATCAATATTATTGCAATTTATCTAAAGGAAGTGACATCTTTTCAGAGAAAGGTGACTATATAAAGTAACAAAATTTACTGAGGATTATAGCGGGACTAACAGTTTATGAATGGATCTATAACTATTAGGAAGATTTTGAAGCAATAAAAAAAGATTAAACCAGCAAAAGTGTCTGAATCAGATTGATTATCAGGTTTTTATTATATAGGTTTTGAAGATGAACTTTAACAACCTTTACAAAATACGATGGATTTCTTTCTACAATGCCAAGACTTAGGAAGAAGCCAATAAAGCACTAATACCTAAAGAGGGACAAGATTTGAATTTAACAAAAAACTACAGATTGATATCAGTACTGAATAATGACTGTAAGTTGTTCACAACTATCTTAGTTGGCAAGCTGAAAATAATTTAGCAACAATTTATTCATGAAGATCAGTATGGTTTTCTACCTAATAGGCAGTTAAAGGACAATTTAGAAATGTGTTGGACATTTTGGAATATGTGAAGCAACATAACGAAAAAGAAGTCACATTGATTTTCTTAGATACAAAGAAGGCCTTTGATAATTTGAAGTGGGATTTCTTGTTCAAGATATAAATTTCAGAGAGAACTTTATAAAATGTGTAAGACTGATTTACACTTCACAGAAAATACAAATATTGGTTAATAAGATTTAACAAAACCATGTGAAATACAAAAAGAGAGGACTGCCCACTGTCACGCCCCCCCCCCCCTTTTAAGTTTTGGTTTTTGAAATATTGAATAGAGAAGACAAGATGAGAAGGTTGAGGGATTTAGAAAACAGACTTATAAATTAAGGTATTTATAGATTACTTTGTGCTGTTTTTTGGTAGATTCCTTAAAGGGAATTGAAATATTAATGGGAAAATTAAAAGAATTTGGTGCATTAGCAAGTTTTAAAATGAATAAACAGAAGGCAAAGATATTAACAAAACTATAAAAAAGATCAAAGAATTGATGAAAAACATAGTTTAATATTGAGAAGAAGGTAAAATATCTGGATATCATGACAAATATGAATTGTATATAATTTCAAAATAATGTTATGGCATGGAACAAAAATGTAAAAAGATACGTTAATGTGGAAAAACTATTTCTTTGATAAAAATCAATGTATTGCCTAGAATGATGGTTTTGTTTCAAACAATATCTGCCTTGACATCTGTTGCACTATTTAGATAGTGCAAATTTATATGATGGGGAAAATGATGAATTAGATACAAGATGCAAAAGAAAGAAGAGTATTGGATTTATCTGACTTGAAATTGTATTTTGCAGCTTGCTGTTTGATTTGGAGAAAAGAGTGATGGTCGCTGAGAACTAGATAGCGTTTGGAATTAAAACCAGTATGTGAGAACTGGGTGACAAGAATGTTTTTAAAATCATTATATTAGATATGCCATATTTAGCATTTGGAATATATAGATACTTAGATTATGTGAAAATATATTTGAGTCTCCTGGCACAAAAAGCAGTTTACTGTATAGTTGAGAAATAATAGGCAAACAAATGGAGGAAAGGCTAACAGGTTGAGTAATAATAGAATATTAACAAGGAAAATGTAAAATAGGATCAGCAGAAGAACTGGTGGCAGGTTATTGTTGCAAATAGTTCTTGTATTTACAATTATTAGAAAGATTTAAAGACAGTAATTGATTATTTTGAACATGAATTGATGGCTTTGAACAGATTTGAGTTTGAAATAGAATTTTGTACAAATGATGAATATGTAATTGCTAAAATGTATATACTTTTATTGTAATTTGAAACAGAAGAATAAATGAAAAAAATATAAGATAAAGTTGGATAAATTTTTGAGTATAATGTACAGATAGAAAAAATGTGGCTAAAAGAATTGAAATCTATGCCCTATTATAATCTTAAAGAGAATTTTCATAAAACGATTTACCTTTGGTATATGTCACCAAAAAAAATGTTTTGACTGTATAAAGACACTTCAAATTTATATTGGAAGTACAGGAAGGGACATTTTATGATGTTTGATAAATACAGGATTTTAAAATAAAATACAGGATTTTTGATACCCCAAAAATACTGGATTAAAATACCTACAGTTATTCAGAAAAATTTGAAGAGTAATATACAATTTAAATGGGAAGGTTTTCTTTTTGTGCTGATAGACAAATAGTTGGAAAAAAGTCATGAACTTTGTTTTTATCCATAACTTCAGTGAGATTAATATATGCAGATAGATGGAAAGATTTGACTCTATCTACAATGTAGGAAGTTGGTGAATATGATGAAACTTGCTGATATATCTGAATGGGCTTTTTGTTAATAGAAAAAAATATATATTTATGTTTATTGCTAACTGAAAATCCCTTATAGACTTTTTGTGTGAAAAAGAAAAAAATGAACTTATGATTTGGATGATTAGCAGAATAGATTATAGAAACAAGAGAATTATATTGCAACTCTAAAATAAGAGATAAATTGTACTTACATTTGATTTAAAGAATAGCAGAAGCTACTTCTTTGTATCGTTTTTTCTTTCTTTTCTATTTTTACTTTTTCATTTTTTGCACTTTTATTTTTCTTTTATATGTTTCTTTGTTTCTTTTTTTGACTTTATATTAGTTTGTATTTTATATATATATACTACAAAACCTAGCTAAACACTTAGCAAAGCAGCTACAGCCCCATGCTGAAGCAGCAGCTTCACATGTACAAAACTCATACCACCTCTTGGAAATGATCAAAGATCTACACGTGGAGCAAGAATATCTGCTTGTAAGTTTCGACGTGGTTTCACTATTCACTCAAGTCCCGATAAAAGAAACTCTTGAAATCATCAAAAATAAATACCAACCAGCTAAACACCTCATGGAACTAGCAGAACACTGCTTAACCAACACATATTTCATATACAAAGGACAAAGATACAAACAAATTGAAGGAGCCCCTATGGGATCACCACTGTCACCCGTCATTACAAACCTGTTCATGGAAGAATTCGAATCCAGAGCCC